>NC_041393.1:11911056-11930301 GCF_002162155.2 Triticum dicoccoides
GAACACCTTGTGTGCATAGGAGGTGAGCTAGAGCACCACCAAGCCCTCTACCCCTCGGCCAGAGAAAAACAGAGCACTGGGTGCTCTGCTGGCGAGCGAGGGGTATATATAGGCACCTCATTGGTCCCGGTTGGTGGCTTCAACCTGGACCAGATGGAATGCCCACAAGGTGTTCTAGCTCACCTCCTATGCACACAAGGTGTTCGATGGAATGCCCGAGCCACACTACTTAAGCTTTCTCCTCTCCAAGCTCGACCTCCAAGCTCCATTTTCAATAATATTTGTCTAGGTTTAGCGGTCCGTCACGCCCTGTCCCCGTCTTCACCGCCGCGATCACCCGCGCCGAGCTCATCGCCGGCACCACCGTGGTGAGCCTCTTGTTCTTATCTTCTTTCTGAAAGGAAAAATATTCTTACTTGTATGTTTACATAGATACTTTTATTATTTTCTTACTTTTATTATTGCATCTTATTGGTGACATGAACCGGGACTAAAGGGGAGCCTTTGGTCCCGGTTCAAGCCACCAACCGGGACCAATGGTGGTGGGCCAGGAGCAAGGTCCATTGGTCCCGGTTCATCCCACCAACCAGGACCAAAAGGTCCAGATGAACTGGGACCAATGGCCCACGTGGCCCGGCCGGCCCCCTGGGCTCACGAACCGGGACCAATGCCCACATTGGTCCCGGTTCTGGACTGAACCGGGACTAATGGGCTGACCCGGCCTGGACCAAAGCCCTGTTTTCTACTAGTGTATGGCATTTCCATAGCCATTCCGAGATATATTGCCATGAAACTTTCCACCGTTCCGTTTATTATGACACACTCCATCATTGTCATATTTCTCAGCATGATCATGTAGTTGACATCGTATTTGTGGCAAAGCCACCATTCATAATTCTTTCATACATGTCACTCACGAGTCATTGCACATCCCGGTACACCGCCGGAGTCATTCATATAGAGTCATATTTTGTTCTAAGAATCAAGTTGTAATTCATGAGTTGTAAGTAAATAAAAGTGTGATGATCATCATTATTAGAGCAGTGTCCCAGTGAGGAAAGGATGATGGAGACTATGATTCTCGCACAAGTCGGGATGAGACTCCGGACAAAAAAAATAAAAAAGAGGCCATAAAAAAAGAGAGAAAGGCCCAAATAAAAAATGAGACAAAAAGGGAGAAGGGACAATGTTACTATCCTTTTACCACACTTGTGCTTCAAAGTAGCACCATGATCTTCATGATAGAGAGTCTCTCATTATGTCACTTTCATATACTAGTGGGATTTTTTCATTATAGAACTTGGCTTGTATATTCCAATGATGGGCTTTCTCACAATGCCATAGGTCTTCGTGAGCAAGCGAGTTGGATGCACACCCACTTAGTTTCTTCTGAGCTTTCATATACTTATAGCTCTAGTGCATCCGTTGCATGGCAATCCCTACTCACTCACATTGATATTTATTGATGGGCATCTCCATAGCCCGTTAATACGCCTAGTTGATGTGAGACTATCTTCTCCCTTTTGGTCTTCTCCACAACCACCATTCTATTCCACCTATAGTGCTATATCCATGGCTCACGCTTATGTATTGCGTGAAGATCAAAAAAGTTTTGAAAATGTCAAAAGTATGAAACAATTGCTTGGCTTGTCATCGGGCTTGTGCATGACTTAAATACTTTGTGTGTTGAAGATAGAGCATAGCCAGACTATATGATTTTGTAGGGATAGCTTTCTTTGGCCAAGATATTTTGAGAAGACATAATTGCTTTGTTAGTATGCTTGAAGTATTATTATTTTTATATCAATATGAACTTTTGTCTTGAATCTTTCGAATCTGAATATTCATACCACAATTAAGAAGATTTACATTGAAATTATTCCAAGTAGCACTCTGCATCAAAAATTCTGTTTTTATCATTTACCTACTCGAGGACGAGCAGCAATTAACCTTGGGGATGCTTGATATGTCTCCAACGTATCTATAATTTTTGATTGCTCCATGCTATATTATCTACTGTTTTAGACATTATTGGGCTTTATTATCCACTTTTATATTATTTTTGGGACTAACCTATTAACCGGAGGCCCGGCCAAAATTGTTGTTTTTTTGCCTGTTTTAGGGTTTTGAATAAAAGGAATATCAAATGGAGTCCAAACGGAATGAAACCTTCGGAAACGTGATTTTCTCATCAGATAAGACCGAGGAGACTTGGACCCTCCGTCAAGAAAGCCACGAGGTGGTCACGAGGGTAGGGGGTGCCCCCCTAGGGCGCGCCCCCCTGCCTCATGGGCCCCTCGAAGCTCCACCGACGTACTTCTTCCTCCTATATATCCACGTACCCCCAAACGATCGGGGACAGTGCCAAAAACCTAATTCCACCGCCGCAACTTTCTGTATCCACGAGATCCCATCTTGGGGCCTGTTCCAGAGCTCCGCCGGAGGAGTCATCGATCATGGAGGGCTTCTACATCATCATCCAAGCCCCTTCGATGAAGTGTGAGTAGTTTATTTCAGACCTACGGGTCCATATCTAGTAGCTAGATGGCTTCTTCTCTCTTTTTGGATCTCAATACAATGTTCTCTCCCTCTCTTGTGGAGATCTATTCGATGTAATCTTCTTTTTGCGGTGTGTTTGTTGAGATCGATGAATTGTGGGTTTATGATCAAGTCTATCTATAATATTTGAATCTTCTCTGAATTGTTTTATGTATGATTGGTTATCTTTGCAAGTCTCTTCGAATTATCAGTTTGGTTTGGCCTACTAGATTTGTTGTTCTTGCCATGGGAGAAGTGCTTAGCTTTGGGTTCAATCTTGCGGTGTCCTTTCCTAGTGACAGAAGGGGCAGCAAGGCACGTATTGTATTGTTGCCATCGAGGATAACAAGATGGGATTTTTATCATATTGCATGAAACTATCCCTCTACATCATGTCATCTTTCTTAAGGCGTTACTCTGTTTTTAACTTCATACTCTAGAGGCATGCTGGATAGCGGTCGATGGGTGGAGTAATAGTAGTAGATGGAGAATCGTTTCGGTCTACTTGTCTCGGGCGTGATGCCTATATACATGATCATGTTGGAAATATGCCCTAGAGGCAATAATAAAATGATTATTATATTTCCTTGTTCATGATAATTGTCTATTATTCATGCTATAATTATATTATCCGGAAATCGTAATACATGTGTGAATACATAGACCACAATGTGTCCCTAGTGAGCCTCTAGTTGACTAGCTCGTTGATCAACAAATAGTCATGGTTTCCTGGCTATAGACATGGGGATGTCATTGATAACGGGATCACATCATTAGGAGAATGATGTGATGGACAAGACCCAATCCTAAGCTTAGCTCAAAGATCGTGTAGTTCGTTTGCTGTAGCTTTTCTGAGTGTCAAGTATCATTTCCTTAGACCATGAGATTATGCAACTCCCGGATACCGTAGGAGTGCCTTGGGTGTGCCAAACGTCACAACGTAACTGGGTGACTATAAAGGTACATTACAGGTATCTCCGAAAGTGTCTGTTGGGTTGGCACGAATCGAGACTGGGATTTGTCACTCCTTATGACGGAGAGGTATCTCTGGGCCCACTCGGTAATGCATCATCACAATGAGCTCAAAGTGATCAAGTGGTTGATCACGGGATCGTGCATTATGGTACGAGTAAAGTGACTTGCCGGTAACGAGACTGAACGAGGTATTGGGATACCGACGATCGAGTCTCGGGCAAGTAACGTACCGATTAACAAAGGGAATTGTATACGGATTGATTGAATCCACGACATCGTGGTTCATCCGATGAGATCATCGTGGAGCATGTGGGAACCAACATAGGTATCCAGATCCCGCTGTTGGTAATTGACCGGAGAGGCTTCTCGGTCATGTCTGCATGTCTCCCGAACCCGTAGGGTCTACACACTTAAGGTTCGGTGACACTAGGGTTGTAGAGATATGAGTATGCAGTAACCCGAAAGTTGTTCAGAGTCCCGGATGAGATCCCGGATATCACGAGGAGTTCCGGAATGGTCCGGAGGTGAAGAATTATATATAGGAAGTGCAGTTTCGGCCATCGGGAGAGTTTCGAGGGTCACCGGTATTGTACCGGGACCACCGGAAGGGTCCCGGAGGTCCACCGGGTGGGGCCACCCATCCCGGAGGGCCCCATGGGCTGAAGTGGGGAGGGGAACCAGCCCCTGGTGGCCTGGTGCGCTCCCCCTTGGGCCCCCCCATGCGCCTAGGGTTGGGAACCCTAGGGGAGGGGGTGCCTCCACTTGCCTTGGGGGGTACTCCACCCCCTTGGCCGCCGCCCCCCCTAGGAGATCCCATCTCCTAGGGCCGGCGCACCCCCCTAGGGGGCCTATATAAAGGGGGAGGGAGGGTAGCTACACCTCAAGTCTTGGCGCCTCCCTCTCCCCTGCTACACCTCTCCCTCTCGCAGAAGCTCGGCGAAGCCCTGCTACGACCACTGCTGCATCCACCGCCACGCCATCGTGCTGCTGGATCTTAATCAACCTCTCCTTTCCCCTTGCTGGATCAAGAAGGAGGAGACGTCATCCGCTCCATACGTGTGTTGAACGCGGAGGTGTCGTCTGTTCGGCACTTGGTCATCGGTGATTTGGATCACGGCGAGTACGACTCCATCATCCCCGTTCTCTTGAACGCTTCCGCTCGCGATCTACAAGGGTATGTAGATGCACTCTCCTCTCGTTGCTAGTTGACTCCATATATTGATCTTGGTGAAATGTAGGAATTTTTTTTGTTTTCTGCAACGTTCCCCAACAGTGGCATCATGACCTAGGTCTATGCGTAGTTACTATGCACGAGTAGAACACAAAGTAGTTTTGGGCGTCGATATTGTCAATTTGCTTGCCGATACTAGTCTTATCTTGAGTCGGCGGCATCGTGGGATTAAGCGGCCCGGACCAACCTTACACGTACGCTTACGTGAGAACGGTTCCACCGACTGACATGCACTAGTTGCATAAGGTGGCTGGCGGGTGTCTGTCTCTCCCACTTTAGTCGGATCGGATTCGATCAACAGGGTCCTTATGAAGGACAAATAGAAATTGGCAATTCACGTTGTGGTTTTGGCGTAGGTAAGAAAACGTTCTTGCTAGAACCCTATTGCAGCCACGTAAAACTTGCAACAACAATTAGAGGACGTCTAACTTGTTTTTTGCAGCAAGTGTCATGTTATGTGATATGGCCAAAGTTGTGATGAATGATGAATGACATATATGTGATGTATGAGATCATGTTCTTGTAATAGGAATCACGACTTGCATGTCGATGAGTATGACAACCGGCAGGAGCCATAGGAGTTGTCTTTATTTTTTGTATGACCTGCGTGTCATTGAGAAACACCATGTAAATTACTTTACTTCATTGCTAAACGTGTTTGCCATAGTAGTAGAAGTAATAGTTGGCGAGCAACCTCACGGAGAAACGACGATGGACATCATGATGATGGAGATCATGGTGTCATGCCGGTGACAAGATGATCATGGAGCCCCAAGATGGAGATCAAAGGAGCTATATGATATTGGCCATATCATGTCACTATTATTTGATTGCATGTGATGTTTATCATGTTTTTGCATCTTGTTTACTTAGAACGACGGTAGTAAATAAGATGATCCCTCATAATAATTTCAAGAAAGTGTTCCCCCTAACTATGCGCCGTTGCGAGAGTTCGTTTTTTCGAAGCACCACGTGATGATCGGGTGTGATAGATTCCAACGTTCACATACAACGGGTGTAAGACAGATTTACACATGCAAACACTTAGGTTGACTTGACAAGCCTAGCATGTACAGACATGGCCTCGGAACACAGTAGACCGAAAGGTCGAGCATGAGTCGTATACAAGATACGATCAACATGAAGATGTTCACCAATGTTGACTAGTCCGTCTCACGTGATGATCGGACACGGCCTAGTTAACTCGGATCATGCTATACTTAGATGACTGGAGGGATGTCTATCTGAGTGGGAGTTCATTGAATAATTTGATTAGATGAACTTAATTATCATGAACTTAGTCTAAAGTCTTTACAATATGTCTTGTAGATCAAACGGCCAACGTTGTCCTCAACTTCAACGCGTTCCTAGAGAAAACCAAGCTGAAAGACGATGGCAGCAACTATACGAACTGGGTCCGGAACCTGAGGATCATCCTCATAGCTGCCAAGAAAGATTATGTCCTACGAGCACCGCTAGGTGAAGCACCTGCTTTCCCTGGAGAACAAGACGTTATGAACGCTTGGCAGACACGTGCTGATGATTACTCCCTCATTCAGTGCGGCATGCTTTACAGCTTAGAACCGGGGCTCCAAAAGTGTTTCGAGAGACACGGAGCATATGAGATGTTCGAAGAGCTGAAAATGGTTTTTCAAGCTCATGCCCGGGTCGAGAGATATGAAGTCTCCGACAAGTTCTTCAGCTGTAAGATGGAGGAAAATAGTTCTGTTAGCGAGCACATACTCAAAATGTCTGGGTTGCATAACCGCTTGACTCAGCTGGGAGTTAATCTCCCGGATGACGCGGTCATTAACAGAATCCTTCAGTCGCTTCCACCGATCTACAAGAGCTTTGTGATGAACTTCAATATGCAGGGGATGGAAAAGACCATTCCTGAAGTATTTGCAATGCTGAAATCAGCAGAGGTAGAAGTCAAAAAGGAACATCAAGTGTTCATGGTGAATAAAACCACTAAGTTCAAGAAAGGCAAGGGTAAGAAGAACTTCAAGAAGGACGGCAAGGGAGTTGCCGCGCCCGGTGAGCAAGCTGCCGGGAAGAAGCCAAAGAATGGACCCAAGCCCGAGACTGAGTGCTTTCATTGCAAGGGAAGTGGTCACTGGAAGCGGAACTGCCCCAAATACTTAGCGGACAAGAAGGCCGGCACCATGAAAGGTATATGTGATATACATGTAATTGATGTGTACCTTACCAGTACTCGTAGTAGCTCCTGGGTATTTGACACCGGTGCAGCTGCTCACATTTGTAACTCAAAGCAGGAGCTGCGGAATAAGCGGAGACTGGTGAAGGACGAGGTGACGATGCGCGTCGGGAATGGTTCCAAGGTCGATGTGATCGACGTCGGCACACTACCTCTACATTTACCTACGGGATTAGTTTTAAACCTCAATAATTGTTATTTAGTGCCAGCTTTGAGCATGAACATTGCATTAGGATCTCGTTTAATTCGAGATGGCTACTCATTTAAATCCGAGAATAATGGTTGTTCTATTTATATGAGAGATATGTTTTATGGTCATGCCCCGATGGTGAAGGGTTTATTCTTAATGAATCTCGAGCGTAATGCTACACATATTCATAGTGTGAATACCAAAAGATGTAAGGTTGATAATGATAGTCCCACATACTTGTGGCACTGCCGCCTTGGTCACATAGGTGTCAAACGCATGAAGAAGCTCCATGCTGATGGACTTTTAGAGTCTCTTGATTACGAATCATTTGACACGTGGGAACCATGCCTCATGGGTAAAATGACCAAGACTCCGTTCTCAGGAACAATGGAGCGAGCAACCAACTTATTGGAAATCATACATACTGATGTGTGCGGTCCAATGAGTGTTGAGGCTCGCGGTGGCTATCGTTATGTTCTCACCCTCACTGATGACTTGAGTAGATATGGTATGTCTATTTAATGAAACACAAGTCTGAGACCTTTGAAAAGTTCAAGGAATTTCAGAGTGAGGTTGAGAATCAACGTGACAGGAAAATCAAGTTCTTGCGATCAGATCGTGTTGGAGAATACTTGAGTCACGAATTTTGCACACACTTAAGAAAATGTGGAATAGTTTCACAACTCACGCCGCCTGGAACACCTCAGCGTAATGTTGTGTCCGAACGTCGTAATCGCACTCTATTTGATATGGTGCGATCTATGATGTCTCTTATCGATTTACCGCTATCATTTTGGGGCTATGCTTTAGAGACTGCCGCATTCACTTTAAATAGGGCTCCGTCAAAATCCGTTGAGACGACACCGTATGAATTATGCTTTGGGAAAAACCTAAGCTGTCGTTTCTAAAAGTTTGGGGATGCGATGCTTATGTCAAGAAACTTCAACCTGAAAAGCTCGAACCCAAGTCGGAAAAATGCGTCTTCATAGGATACCCTAAAGAAACTATTGGGTATACCTTCTATCTCAGATCCGAAGTCAAGATCTTTGTTGCCAAGAATGGATCCTTTCTAGAGAAAGAGTTTCTCTCGAAGGAAGTAAGTGGGAGGAAAGTAGAACTCTATGAAGTATGACCTCTTGAACCGGAAAGTGGCGCACCACAGGAAAATGTTCCTAAGGTGCCTGCACCGACTAGAGAGGAAGTTAATGATGATGATCATGAAACTTCAGATCAAGTTTCTACTGAACTTTGTAGGTCCAGAAGGACACGTTCCGCACGAGAGTGGTACGGCAACCCTGTCTTGGAAATCATGTTGTTAGACAACGGTGAACCTTCGAACTATGAAGAAGCGATGGCGGGCCCAGATTCCGACAAATGGCTGGAAGCCATGAAATCCGAGATAGGATCCATGTATGAAAACGAAGTATGGACTTTGACTGACTTGCCCATTGATCGGCGAGCCATAGAAAATAAATGGATCTTTAAGAAGAAGACAGACGCGGATGGTAATGTGACCATCTATAAAGCTCGGCTTGTCGCTAAGGGTTATCGACAAGTTCAAGGGGTTGACTATGATGAGACTTTCTCACCCGTAGCGAAGCTGAAGTCCGTCCGAATCATGTTAGCAATTTCCGCATTCTATGATTATGAGATATGGCAAATGGACGTCAAAACGGCATTCCTTAATGGTTTCCTTAAGGAAGAATTGTATATGATGCAGCCGGAAGGTTTTGTCGATCCTAAGAATGCTGACAAGGTGTGCAAGCTCCAACGCTCGATTTATGGGCTGGTGCAAGCATCTCGGAGTTGGAAATTCGCTTTGATGAGATGATCAAAGCGTTTGGGTTTATGCAGACTTATGGAGAATCCTGCGTTTACAAGAAAGTGAGTGGGAGCTCTGTAGCATTTCTCATATTATATGTAGATGACATACTTTTGATGGGAAATGATATAGAACTTTTGGACAGCATTAAGGCCTACTTGAATAAGAGTTTTTCAATGAAGGACCTTGGAGAAGCTGCTTATATATTAGGCATCAAGATCTATAGAGATAGATCAAGACGCCTCATAGGTCTTTCACAAAGCACATACCTTGATAAGATATTGAAGAAGTTCAATATGGATCAGTCTAACAAGGGGTTCTTTCCTGTGTTGCAAGGTGTGAAATTGAGCTCAGCTCAATGTCCGACCACGGCACAAGATATAGAAGAGATGAGTGTCATCCCCTATGCCTCAGCCATAGGGTCTATTATGTATGCCATGCTGTGTACCAGACCTGATGTAAACCTTGCCGTAAGTTTGGTAGGAAGGTACCAAAGCAATCCCGACAAAGAACACTGGACAGCGGTCAATAATATCCTGAAGTACCTGAAAAGGACTAAGGACATGTTTCTCGTTTATGGAGGTGACGAAGAGCTCGTCGTAAAGGGTTACGTCGATGCTAGCTTCGACACAGATCTGGATGACTCTAAGTCACAAACCGGATACGTGTATATTTTGAATGGTGGGGCAGTAAGCTGGTGCAGTTGCAAGCAAAGCGTTGTGGCGGGATCTACATGTGAAGCGGAGTGCATGGCAGCCTTGGAGGCAGCACACGAAGGAGTCTGGGTGAAGGAGTTCATTACCGACCTAGGAGTCATACCCAATGCATCGGGCCCGATGACTCTCTTCTGTGACAACACTGGAGCTATTGCCCTTGCCAAGGAGCCCAGGTTTCACAGGAAGACCAGGCATATCAAGCGTCGCTTCAACTCCATTCCTGAAAGTGTTCAAAATGGAGATATAGAGATTTGTAAAGTACATATGGACCTGAATGTAGCAGATCCGTTGACTAAACCTCTCCCTAGAGCAAAACATGATCAACACCAGAATTCCATGGGTGTTCCATTCATCACAATGTAACTAGATGATTGACTCTAGTGCAAGTGGGAGACTGTTGGAAATATGCCCTAGAGGAAATAATAAAATGATTATTATATTTTCTTTTTCATGATAATTGTCTATTATTCATGCTATAATTATATTATCCGGAAATCGTAATACATGTGTGAATACATAGACCACAATGTGTCCCTAGTGAGCCTCTAGTTGACTAGCTCGTTGATCAACAGATAGTCATGGTTTCCTGGCTATAGACATGGGGATGTCATTGATAACGGGATCACATCATTCGGAGAATGATGTGATGGACAAGACCCAATCCTAAGCTTAGCTCAAAGAATGTGTAGTTCGTTTGTTGTAGCTTTTCTGAGTGTCAAGTATCATTTCCTTAGACCATGAGATTGTGCAACTCCCGGATACCGTAGGAGTGCCTTGGGTGTGCCAAACATCACAACGTAACTGGGTGACTATAAAGGTACATTACAGCTATCTCCGAAAGTGTCTGTTGGGTTGGCACGAATCGAGACTGGGATTTGTCACTCCGTATGACGGAGAGGTATCTCTGGGCCCACTCGGTAATGCATCATCACAATGAGCTCAAAGTGATCAAGTGGTTGATCACGGGATCATGCATTACGGTATGAGTAAAGTGACTTGCCGGTAACGAGACTGAACGAGGTATTGGGATACCGACGATTGAGTCTCGGGCAAGTAATGTACCGATTGACAAAGGGAATTGTATACGTATTGATTGAATCCTCGACATCGTGGTTCATCCGATGAGATCATCATGGAGCATGTGGGAACCAACATGGGTATCCAGATCCCGCCGTTGGTTATTGACCGGAGAGGCTTCTCGGTCATGTCTGCATGTCTCCCGAACCCGTAGGGTCTACACACTTAAGGTTCGGTGACGCTAGGGATGTAGAGATATGAGTATGCAGTAACCCGAAAGTTGTTTAGAGTCCCGGATGAGATCCCGGACGTCACGAGGAGTTCCGGAATGGTCCGGAGGTGAAGAATTACATATAGGAAGTGCAGTTTCGGCCATCGGGAGAGTTTCGGGGGTCACCGGTATTGTACCGGGACCACCGGAAGGGTCCCGGGGGTCCACCGGTGGGGCCACCCATCCCGGAGGGCCCCATGGGCTGAAGTGGGGAGGGGAGCCAGCCCCTGGTGGGCTGGTGCGCCCCCCCTTGGGGCCCCCCATGCGCCTAGGGTTGGGAACCCTAGGGGAGGGGGCGCCTCCACTTGCCTTGGTGGGTACTCCACCCCGTTGGCTGCCGCCCCCCTAGGAGATCCCATCTCCTAGGGCCGGCGCACCCCCCTAGGGGGCCTATATAAAGGGGGGAGGGAGGGTAGCTACACCTCAAGTCTTGGCGCCTCCCTCTCCCCTGCTACACCTGTCCCTCTCGCAGAAGCTCGGCGAAGCCCTACTGCGATCACTGCTGCATCCACCACCACGCCGTTGTGCTGCTGGATCTTCATCAACCTCTCCTTTCCCCTTGCTGGATCAAGAAGGAGGAGATGACATCCGGTCCGTACGGGTGTTGAACGTGGAGGTGCATTCCGTTTGGCACTTGGTCATCGGTGATTTGGATCACGGCGAGTACGACTCCATCATCCCCGTTCTCTTGAACGCTTCCGCTCGCGATCTACAAGCGTATGTAGATGCACTCTCCTCTCGTTGCTAGTTGACTCCATAGATTAATCTTGGTGAAACGTAGGAAAATTTTTTGTTTTCTGCAACGTTCCCCAACAGATCATACCTAGATATTCTCATAACTATGCTCAATTCTGTCAATTCCTCAACAGTAATTTGTTCACCCACCGTAGAATACTTTTGCTCTTGAGAGAAGCCACTAGTGAAACCTATGGCCTCCGGGTATCTTTCTCATCATATCAATCTCCTTCACTTTATTATTGCTTTGCTTTTACTTTGCTTTTACTTTATTTACTTTGCATCTCTATATCAAAAATACCAAAAATATTATTTATCATCTCTATCCGATCTCACTTTCGTAAGTGACGTGAAGGGATGACAACCCCTAAGCGCATTGGTTGCATTGAGATATTGTTTTTGTGTAGGTACGAGGGACTCGAGCGTAGCCTCCTACTGGATTGATACCTTGGTTCTTAAAAACCGAGGGAAATACTTATGCTACTTTGCTGCATCATCCCTTCCTCTTCGGGGAAATCCAACGCAGTGTTCAAGAGGTAGCAAGGATCATATGCTTCTATATATTGCAACAATGTCAAGTTTCCTCTCTATGTGTTGAAAATCTTGAAGCTATGCTTGTTTTGCCTTCCTGTGCTAGATGATTCTTGCTCCAATAAGTTGTTTGTTCACAAAATCCCTATGCATAGGAAGTGGCACTGGTAGAAAAAGGGCCTATAGTCCCGGTTCGTAAGGGCCTTTAGTCCCGGTTCCGGAACTGGGACTAAAGTGTCGGTACTAATACCTCCCCCCTTTAGTCCCGGTTCAATCCAGAACCGGGACTAAAGGCCCTCCACGTGGGCAGTGCGCAGAGCCCAATCAGGAGACCCTTTGGTCCCGGTTGGTGGCACCAACCGGGACCAATAGGCATCCACGCGTCAGCACTTCTGTGGTTGGGGTTTTTGTTTTTTTTTGAAAGGGGGGGGGGTTGGGGGTTTTGCGGTGTTAATTTAGGTGTTTCATATATTGTGTTAGCTAGTTATAATTAATAGAGAGAAGTATCCTCTCTTATGTCCGTGCTTGGTCGACGCTACGTACTATACATACGTATATAGAGAGGACTAGACACGCTAGCTAGCTAGTAAGCAAACGAAGGAAACAGAAGATCGTCATGAACATATATGCATATATACAGAGAGAAGTGATATCGACCACCTCTCCTTCTCCGAGAGATTGGTCGAACAACAAGTTCTCGTATATCTATCTGACACTACCGGCTACATATATACAATAATTATCTCTTACAAATATAATTATACGGACTCAGGGTCCACATAGAATTCTCCCTCTTCAGGGATCACGTGGTCAAGAAAGAATGCCGCCAATAACTCTTGAATTGCTCGCATGCGAGCTGGTGCTAGGAGTTCATCCCGCTTCCGAAACATCTAATTTGAAGAAGGGGGTCAATACATATATATATATATATAAATGAATGAAACTCAACACAAATGATGGTAATAAAATAAAATTGTGAATGTTGTTATTTACGTACTTCATATTGTTCGTTAGAGTACCCGCCCCGCTCACAGGTCGTGTGGCGGATGGACTCGCAGATGTAGTATCCACAGAAATCATTCCCTTGTTCCTGCCACAACCAGTTTACAAGAAATAGAGGTCAATCAAACTGATAAGCAAGAATGCTAGATGGTATTGATGAAACTAGCGCTTGAATCACTAGGAGATGCGCGGAACATGCTACTATAGTACTTACTTTCGGGTGTCTAAATTCCAGCTCCTTTGGCAGTCCCGGAACTGTTTTGGTGAATTTTCTCCAAACCCTGCCGGACAAAGAAAACAATTACTTGATATCAGGAAATGAACAAAGTTGCTGAGGATTTCAGTCATGTCCGCATACTCCTTGGGATCTTTTCGTTTAGAGTCCAAGACGGTTACTACTCCCTGCTCAAGCTTAATCTCTAGGAGAATATAGTGGTAACTGCACACACATGCATAACTCATCAATTACATTACTATAACCTTGACTAATATATAAGGGAAACCGAATACGCACAAGACAGTAACACTCACCTGAAGTTGTAAGGAAAGAGTATTATATCTTTGTTTTGATTTATTACGAACGATCGTAGCAAGTTGGCCTCGGTAGCTGCGGCATGAAGTTTAACCTCAGTTGCATCTATGAGATATGTGTTAATGAACCCAATATCACCGACTTGTCTTTTCTTCAATTCGGTGATCTTCAATCTGCATAATATAGTGAGGATGATTATAAATACATGCAATGAAAGAGCTAAGCTATATAGAGAAACTTAATGACAGAAGTAGTACTACTTACAGACAGTAGCAGGCGACCGTTGTTTTATCGAGGGCCAATTGATTGAAAAACTGATAGAACTCCTCAAATGGAACAGGCAACAGATCAATTCCAACGAGGTCATGCTCCTGTTTAACTCTCGCATACAAAGTACTCCTCCCCCCAGAGTCTCTGCAGATTTTCAAGTACCAATCATGCAATCTTCGCATCATCGTTGGTAGAGATCTTTCATCTTTGACGAGAGGCTTCCCGTACTCGTATCTTTGTATCTGCACCTCCATGGGTTCATAATGTACTTCGTCGGGCAGGTAATCTGCAAGATTGCTATAACCGGGCACCATCCTCGGATCATTATCGACGTTGTGGCTAGGCACCTTGAGCGGGGGGCACGATTGCTTCGCTTGTTCGCCGAGCTGGGCAATTTGTTTCCCAACTCGTCGTTCTTTCAGCCTTTCATCACTGACAGTACTTCCCGACCGCTCCGCTTCGGCAAATTCCTTTCCAATAATGCGGTCATAGTTTCCTTTCGGCGGATCAGACTTCGGTGGTTTTGTCAGGGCAGCCAGAGTGCGCTTCACTTTCACCCGATCTACCTTCTCCTCCGGAGGTGGATGTTTCTTTGCTTTCACCCCTTCAAAGAAGTTCCTCACTTCTTCTCGCGCGATCTCGGCGTTCTCCTCCAGGGTCCTCTCATATGGTAACTTGTCTGGAGTCTTCAGAGAAGGACCGAATCTGTATGTCCTCCCGCCTCTGGTTGTACGCCGACCGAGCAGACGGAGCGGTTGTCTTCTTTACTTGCTTAAGCGGCGGAGGAGAAGGACTACGACGCGCCGGAGCAGCTGGAGTGGCGGCAGGTCTCTTCCGCCCTTGCTGACGAGGCGGGGAAGGAGGAGGCTGGCTGCTCGGGCGCGTCGGCGCAGGCGGAGAAGGAGGCGGAGTGCCGCCACGCGCCGGAGAAGGAGCCGGCCGAGGGCCCTGATCGGCACTCGCCGGAGGAGCAGGCGGTGGAGGCGGAGTGCCCTGACTCGCCGGAGGAGGAGGAGGAGGCGGTGGCGTCCAGTTCGGAAGGTTGATGAGCTCCTTCCGCCATAGGCATGGAGTCTTCAGAGCAGACCCCAGCCGAGTCTCCCCTTCACCGGTAGGGTGGTCAAGCTGGAGGTCCTCAAATCCCTCCGTTATCTCATCCACCATCACCCTAGCATATCCTTCTGGAATCAGCCAGCAGTGAAAAGTTGCGCCGGGTTCAGTAGGATAAACAGAGCCAACAGCCGCCTTGACCTTCAAATTCATCCATTGCGTCATAAGGTGGCAGTTTTGAGACTCCGTTATAGCATCCACGGGATAGCTGGCAGGAGCCGTCAAGGCATGCTCCAGCTGAAGCAGCTCGGTGGAAGCCACGCTGCTTCTGCGCTGAGATGGCGGGGTAGCTTCGGGGGAGGCTTCGGCAGTACGTTTGCTGCGATTTGCTTCTCGTTCCTCTATCGCGTCTACCCTTGCTTGCAGCGCCTGTATTTGGGTCTGCTGCACTTTTTTCCTCCTCTCATGGGATTTGTAACCGCCTGCGTCCGGAAACCCAACCTTCCACGGAATGGAGCCTGGCGTGCCTCGTGTCCGTCCAAGGTGCTCAGGATTCCCGAGGGCCATTGTGAGCTCGTCGTTCTCTCTGTCTGGAAAGAACGTCCCTTCCTGCACTGCTTCGATATACTGCTTAAGCTTACTGACTGGTATGTCCATTTGATCGTTCGTCCAAATGCACTTCCCTGTTACAGGGTCCAGGGTTCCACCAGCCCCAAAGAACCAAGTCCGGCAACGGTCTGGCCAGTTAATTGTCTCTGGTCCGATCCCTTTATGAACCAGATCATTCTCAGTCTTGGACCACTTAGGCCGGGCTACGAGGTAGCCACCTGACCCCGTGCGATGGTGAAGCTTCTTCTTCGCAGCATTTTGCTTGTTTGTCGCCGACATCTTCTGACTCTTTTCTGATGTCTTGTGGGCCACAAATGCGGGCCAGTGATCCCTGATCTTCTCATATCTGCCCTTGAATTCTGGTGTCTCATTATTTTCGACAAACTTATTCAGCTCTTTCTTCCACCTCCTGAATAGTTCTGCCATCCTCTTCGGAGCAAAAGACTTGATTAATTTCTCTTTAACTGGGTTCTCTGGATTATCCTCAGGCGGTAGGGTGAAATTTGACTTCGGCTCAGTCCAAAGATCATTTTTCTACATATCATTGACAGAAGACACCTCAGGGTCTTCTGTAGCCGGCTTAAACCATTGCTGGATGCTTATTGGGATCTTGTCCCTAACCAGAACCCCGCACTGAGCAACAAATGCGCTCTTTGTCCGGAGGGGTTCAATAGGTTGGCCGTCGGGCGCAATTGCTATGATCTCAAACTTTTCATCCGAGCTCAACTTTTTCTTCGGGCCTCGTCTCTTTACCGAAGTTGTGCTCGATTCGGAGGGCTAGAAAAAAGAACATAGACTTAATTAATATGTGTACATACCAAAACAATTAATGCATCAATCAGCTAGTCAGCATAGGCTTAACTAATATATATACCTGGCTGGACACGGTTCGGTCACGGGAGCCGTCATCACGGTCTCCTTCTTGCACCGGCATTGGGTCACCGGAGCCATCCTCATGTTCTTCTTCTTGCACCGGCATTAGGTCACCGTAGCCAGCTTGTTCATCCTCTCCTTCCAGACCATCGGTTTCGTTGAGAAACAACGAGATGGCATCACTTCCTTCTACGATTATGTCCCTCAACAACGCTTCTTTTGTTGCTTCGTCTAGGGCGGTGTCCATAGTTTCTACAAATATTTACAACATGGCAATTATTATTCAAACATGATAGATGGATATATTAGTGCCAAACGTAGAACTAGCTACCTAATCATAGTAAGCTATCGGGAGGGGGTATATATCGACAACGACGACACTACATCTATGTCCCTCGACGACCCTCGTTCCCGATAAAAAAAAGAGGAAGAAGAAGAAAAATAAGAGGAGAAGAAAGAATAGAGGAGAAGAACCCTCGACCCCTAGAAGACCCTCTTCTTCCTCTCATGTTCGAGAGGATCGCCGATGGGTCGGGAGGTTGCCTAGTGTCAAAGGATGCAACAAAACCATGTCTTCATCATTAGGCGAAAGTAACATGTGCATGATGGTACGAAGCTCTTCAAAGTTGTTCTGGAACGGAGTCCCAGATAGGATAATTCGCTTTTTGGTACAAAGTTCAGAAAGAGCCTTCCGAATATCGCTATTTGGAAGGCCTTTGCTGAATTCGTACCAAAAGGCGGATTATTCTATCCGGGACTCCATTCCAAAACAACTTTGCAGAACTTCGTACCAACATGCCCTGGTTACTTCCGGCTAATGATGAAGGCATGGATTTCTTCAATACTTTGACACTAGGAAACCTCTCTCGACCCCTCGGCGATCCTCGACCCCTCGAAACCTCGACGACCCTGGAAACCTCAACCCCTAGACGACCCTCTTCTTCCTCTCATGTTTGAGAGGATCGCCAAGGGGTCGGGAGGTTGCCTAGTGTCAAAGGAGTCAACAAAACCATGTCTTCATCATTAGGCGAAAGTAACATGTGCATGATGGTACGAAGCTCTTCAAAGTTGTTCTGGAACGGAGTCCCAGATAGGATAATTCGCTTTTTGGTACAAAGTTCAGCAAGAGCCTTCCGAATATCGCTATTTGGAAGGCCTTTGCTGAATTCGTACCAAAAAGCGGATTATTCTATCCGGGACTCCATTCCAAAACAACTTTGCAGAACTTCGTACCAACATGCCCTGGTTACTTCCGGCTAATGATGAAGGCATGGATTTCTTCAATACTTTGACACAGGAAACCTCTCTCTACTTCCGGCTAATAAGAATAAGAAGAAGAAGAAGAATAAGAAGAAGAAGAAGAAGAAGAAAAGAAGAAAAAAATAGGAGAAGAAGAAAGGAATAGTGGAGAAAAGAGAAAATAGAATATATTCTATTTTCTCTTCTTCTCCACTATTCCTTTCTTCTTCTCCTCTTCTTTTTCTTCTTTTTTCCTCTTCTTATTTATTTCTCCTCTTCTTTTCGGTAGCGGAAACCCTAAATAGCTAGCAAGTATTGTGGGTGTGAGATACATGTGGCCTTCGGTGTCGGACACTACATCCACGTCCGACAAGTGACGTGGGCGTCGAAGCCCGCGCCACTTGTGGGATGTGGGTGTAGTGTTCGACACCGACGGTACATGTATCTCACACCGACGATACTTTCTATTTAGGGTTTCTCCTATACCGCTCCTCGACCTCTCGACGACCCTCATTCCCGATAAAATAAAGAGGAAGAAGAAGAAGAAAAAAGAAGAAATAAAGAATAGAGGAGAAGACTTCCTCTTCTTCCTCTCCTCTTCTTCTCCCTCTTCTTCCCCTTCTTCCTCGCCTCTCTCATGAATGTCCGACGTTCTCGACCCCCCCCCCATGTGTCAAAGAAAAAAAAGAAGAAAAAAAATAAGAGAAGAAGGAATAGAGGAGAAAAGAGAAAATAGAATATATATTCTAATTTTCTCTTCTTCTCCTCTATTCCTTTCTTCTTCTCCTCTTCCTTTTCTTCCTCTCCTCGTCTTCTCCTTCTTCTTCTCCTTCTTTCTCTACTTATTTTCCTTTTCCTTATTTTCCTTTTTCCTCTCCACTAACATCATCATATATATGAAAAAATGCATATATGAAAAAAAACATCATCATATATATCATCTATCATCTATGAACAAAAATATTCCTAGATACATAAAAAATTTCTACAAATGAAAATAACCTAAAAAATCATATGATCATCTATGAACAAAAAAAACATCATTTGATCATCTATCATCTAAGAACAAAAAAATCATCATTTGATCATCTATCATCTATGAACAAAAATATTCATCATTTGATCATCTATCATCTATAAACAAAAATATTCCTAGATACATAAAAAAATTCTACAAATGAAAATAACCTAAAAAAATCATATGATCATCTATGAACAAAAAAAACATCATTTGATCATCTATCATGCATCTATGAACAAAAAAATCATCATTTGATCTCTATCATCTATGAACAAAAATTTGCAAAGGGATGGCGCCGGCGGCCGGACCAAGCTAAGGAGAGGTCGGCGGCGAGGATGGCGTCGGGGCAGGGGCGCGGGCGACGGCGAGGGCGGGCCGGGGCGGCGCGCGGGCGACGGCCACGGG
>NC_041393.1:11931279-11951086 GCF_002162155.2 Triticum dicoccoides
TACAGTTTTTTAGTGATTTCTTTTTTCTTTTAGGTCACAAAAATTATAAACTTTCTGTTAGTGCCATTAGTTTTAAAATTTTGAATAGTTTAAATTGGAATTTTATAAAATTTGTGTGAATCACTAGTTTATGAATAACTTTACTATAAAAATAGAATTTTTTTTCTATTTATTTTTTATTTATACTTACAACTAAATACTTATAGTTTTTTAGTGATTTCTTTTTGATTTTAGGTCACAAAAATTATAAACTTTCTGTTAGTGCCATTAGTTTTAAAATTTTGAATAGTTTAAATTGGAATTTTATAAAATTTGTGTGAATCACTAGTTTATGAATAACTTTACTATAAAAATAGAAATATTTTTCTATTTATTTTTTATTTATACTTACAACTAAATACTTATAGTTTTTTAGTGTTGTCACCTCTGAGACGTGTTTCCAACCAACTGCTGAAAGTCCTGATGTGTTCACATGTAATCCAGCCGTCGCACTGCTCCGGGTGTTTGGAGTGCAGACTGTTCTTGTGTTCATCGACATACGGGGTCACCAAGGTAGAGTTCTGTAGAACTGTGTAGTGTGCTTGAGACCAAGAATATCCGTCCCTGCATATTATTGAGTCTCTTCCAAGAGTGCCTTTTCCAGTCAGTGTCCCCTCATACCGCGATTTAGGGAGACCTATCTTGTTAAGGCCAGGAATGAAGTCAACACAAAACCCGATAACATCCTCTGTTTGATGGCCCATGGAGATGCTTCCTTCTGGTATAGCGCGGTTACGGACATATTTCTTTAGGACTCCCATGAACCTCTCAAAGGGGAACATATTGTGTAGAAATACGGGCCCCAGGATGACAATCTCGTCGACTAGATGAACTAGGACGTGCGTCATGATATTGAAGAAGGATGGTGGGAACACCAGCTCGAAACTGACAAGACATTGCACCACATCACTCCTTACCCTTGGTACGATTTCTGGATCGATCACCTTCTGAGAGATTGCATTGAGGAATGCACATAGCTTCACAATGGCTAATCGGACGTTTTCCTATAGAAGCCCCCTCAATGCAACCGGAAGCAGTTGCGTCATAATCACGTGGCAGTCATGAGACTTTAGGTTCTGAAACTTTTTCTCTGGCATATTTATTATTCCCTTTATATTCGACGAGAAGCCAGTCGTGACCTTCATACTGAGCAGGCATTCAAAGAAGATTTCTTTCTCTTCTTTCGTAAGAGCGTAGCTGGCAGGACCTTTATACTGCTTCGGAGGCATGCCGTCTTTTTCGTGCAAACGTTGCAGGTCCTCTCGTGCCTCAGGTGTATCTTTTGTCTTCACATACACGCCCAAGAAGCCTAGCAGGTTCACGCAAAGGTTCTTCGTCACGTGCATCACGTCGATTGAGGAGCGGACCTCTAGGTCTTTCCAGTAGGGTAGGTCCCAAAATATAGATTTCTTCTTCCACATGGGTGCGTGTCCCTCAGCGTCATTCGGAACAGCTAGTCCACCGGAACCCTTTCCAAAGATTACGTAGTGTAAATCATTGACCATAGCAAGCACGTGATCACCGGTGCGCATGGCGGGCTTCTTCCGGTGATCTGCCTCGCCTTTGAAATGCTTGCCTTTCTTTCGACATTGATGGTTGGTCGGAAGAAATCGACGATGGCCAAGGTACACATTCTTCCTGCATTTGTCCAGGTATATACTTTCAGTGTCATCTAAACAGTGCGTGCATGCGTGGTATCCTTTGTTTGTCTGTCCTGAAAGGTTACTGAGAGCGGGCCAATCATTGATGGTCACGAACAGCAACGCCTTAAGGTTAAATTCCTCCTGTCTGTGCTCATCCCACGTACGTACACCGTTTCCATTCCACAGCTGTAAAAGTTCTTCAACTAATGGCCTTAGGTACACATCAATTTCGTTGCCGGGTTGCTTAGGGCCTTGGATGAGAACTGGCATCATAATGAACTTCCGCTTCATGCACATCCAAGGAGGAAGGTTATACATACATAGAGTCACGGGCCAGGTGCTGTGATTGCTGCTCTGCTCCCCGAAAGGATTAATGCCATCCGCTCTTAAAGCAAACCATACATTCCTTGGGTCCTTTGCAAACTCATCCCAGTACTTTCTCTCGATTTTTCTCCACTGCGACCCGTCAGCGGGTGCTCTCAACTTCCCATCTTTCTTTCGGTTCTCACTGTGCCATCGCATCAACTTGGCATGCTCTTCGTTTCTGAACAGACGTTTCAACCGTGGTATTATAGGAGCATACTACATCACCTTCGCAGGAACCCTCTTCCTGAGGGGCTCGCCGTCAACATCACTAGGGTCATCTCGTCTGATCTTATACCGCAACGCACCGCATACCGGGCATGCGTTCAGATCCTTGTATGCACCGCGGTAGAGGATGCAGTCATTAGGGCATGCATGTATCTTCTCCACCTCCAATCCTAGAGGGCATACGACCTTCTTTGTTGCGTATGTACTGTCGGGCAATTCGTTATCCTTTGGAAGCTTCTTCTTCAATATTTTCAGTAGCTTCTCAAATCCTTTGTCAGCCACAGCATTCTCTGCCTTCCACTGCAGCAATTCCAGTACGATACCGAGCTTTGTGTTGCCATCTTCGCAATTGGGGTATAACCCTTTTTTGTGATCCTCTAACATGCGATCGAACTTCAGCTTCTCCTTTTGACTAATGCATTGCGTCCTTGCATCGACAATGACCCGGCGGAGATCATCATCATCGGGCACATCATCTGGTTCCTCTTGATCTTCAGCAGCTTCACCCGTGGCAGCATCATTGGGTACATAGTCTGGTTCCTCTTGATCTTCACCAGCTCCCCCCGTTGCAGCATCACCATATTCAGGGGGCACATAGTTGTCATCGTACTCTTCTTCTTCGCCGTCTTCCATCATAACCCCTATTTCTCCGTGCCTCGTCCAAACATTATAGTGTGGCATGAAACCCTTGTAAAGCAGGTGGGAGTGAAGGATTTTCCGGTTAGAGTAAGACCTCGTATTCCCACATTCAGTGCATGGACAACACATAAAACCATTCTGCTTGTTTGCCTCAGCCGCATCGAGAAAGTCATGCACGCCCTTAATGTACTCGCGGGTGTGTCTGTCACCGTACATCCATTGCCGGTTCATCTGCGTGCATTATATATAATTAAGTGTCCAAATTAATACAAGTTCATCATCACATTAAAACCAAAGTGCATACATAGTTCTCATCTAACAATATATAGCTCTCTAGAGCATCTAATTAATTAAACCATACATTGAAACTATGTAAAACATTCAATGCGAAAACAAATGCGATCATAATCGCAACCAAGGTAACAATTGATCCAACGGCATAATGATACCAAGCCTCGGTATGAATGGCATATTTTCTAATAATTCTAATCTTCAAGCGCATTGCATCCATCTTGATCTTGTGTCATCGACGACATCCTCAACATGCAACTCCAATATCATCTTCTCCTCCTCAATTTTTATTATTTTTTCCTTCAACAAATTGTTTTCTTCTTCAACTAAATTTAACCTCTCGACAATAGGGTCGGTTGGCATTTCCAATTCACATACATCCTAGATAAATAAAATCTATGTCACGTTGGTCGGCATAATTTTCATAAACAATAAATGAACCAATAGTTATAAAGATAATATACATACCAAATCCGAATCATAGACAGGACGAGGGCCGACGGGGGTGGATACCAAAACCATCGCACTATATAAGATGCAATAATAAATGTAAGAAAATGATACAAGTATCTATCTAAACATACAAGTAAGAATATTTTGCCTTTCAGAAAGAAGATAAGAACAAGAGGCTCACCACGGTGGTGTCGGTGATGAGATCGGCGCGGGTGATCGACGGCGGTGAAGACGGGGACGGGGCGTGACGGACCGCTAAATCTAGACAAATCTCGAGGAAAATGGAGCTTGGAGGTCGAGCTTCGAGAGGAGAAAGCTTAAGTAGTATGGCTCGGGCATTCCATCGAACACCTCATGTGCATAGGAGGGAGCTAGAGCACCACAAAGCCCTCTCCCCCTCGGCCAGAAAAAACAGAGCACTGTGCTCTGCTCTTGCGCGAGGGGGTATATATAGGCACCTCATTGGTCCCGGTTGGTGGCATGAACCAGGACTAAAGTGGAGCGTTTGGTCCCGGTTCAAGCCACCAACCGGGACCAATGGTGGTGGGCCAGGAGCGAGGCCCATTGGTCCCGGTTCGTCCCACCAACCGGGACCAAAAGGTCCAGACGAACCGGGACCAATGGCCCACGTGGCCCGGCCGGCCCCCTGGGCTCACGAACCGGGACCAATGCCCACATTGGTCCCGGTTCTACACTGAACCGGGACTAATGGGCTGAGCCGGCCTGGACCATAGCCCTGTTTTCTACTAGTGTGGGGTAGACTTAAATGTGTTAGTCATATGCTTCATGATGCTCCCATTATGTTTCAATTCCTATCTTTTATGTGAGCATCCCTGAAATGATCATGCCTAGCTTGAAAGGCATTAAAGAAAAGCGCTTGTTGGGAGACAACCCAATATGTATCCTTACTGTTTTTGTGTGTTCACATGATTAGTATATTGTATTAACCATGTTTTATTGCTTTAGTTTCAATAAAGTGCCAACTAAAGCCTTTATGATTAGTTTGGGTGATAGTTGTTTGATCATGATGAAAAAAGACAGAAACTTTGCGCTCACGGAATCATTTCTTATTTCTATCCAGAGAGTGCTATTGAGTTGATTCTTTTTGATGCTGATTGATATACAAATTTCCTTAATTTTCATAATTTTCTCAGAATTTGTGGAGGTGCATAGATATGGTTATCATTCAGATCATTATAGACTGTTCTGTTCTTGGCAGATTCTGTTTTTGATGCATAGTTTGCTTGTTTTAGCGTTTCCATTGATTATATTAAGTAATATAAATTTTGGAAATGATACGATACAGTAGGCATTGTGTGAGAACAATTATGGATCTTATCTTTGACAGTACCTAAGTGATTGATTTGCTCTTTATCATACTAACCCATCTCACGAAATTCCGTTAAGTTTTGTGTTGTGAAGTTTTCAAGTTTTGGGTAGAGTTTTGATGGACTATGGAATAAGTAGTGGCAAGATCCTAAGATTAGGGATGCCCAAGGCACCCCGAGGTAGTATTCAAGGATAACCAAGATCCTAAGCTTGGGGATGCCCCGGAAGGCATCCCCTCTTTCGTCTTCAATCCATCGGTAAATGTACTTGAGGCTATATTTTTATTCACCACATGATATGTCTTTTGCTTGGAGTGTCATTTTCTTTTGTTAGGATTTGCTTTCTGCTATTTATATTAATGTTATTTATCTTTTATTTCAATAAAAATGTCAAGGATAGCCTTTACCATGCTTAATTTGCAAGTATAGGAGTTGTTGTTCCAAAACAGAAAGTTTGCTTGTAGTGCAAAAATTCCCTAGAACATTCAATATGTCAAAATGACATGAAATTTGGACACAGTATGATCTTATAAATTATCTACAGCGCGGAATTTTTTTTCATATTTTTTGGAGTTAATTAGGTATGGATCTTGCTGCATTCTTTACAGATTGTTCTGTTTTGGCAGATTGCTGTTATGTTTGCATTGCTTGCATATGTTTGCTTGTTTAATGATTGTTTTTCGAGGTTAACTTTGACCAAATGTTAGAGCAATAATATATGACATGCAACTTACACAAAGCATATCGTCAAATTCATATGTGAAAGGAGCTTTCAATGATATAATTTTCACATTATGCATGTCATGTACTATTAATCTTGTCAATAGTCAAAGACGTTCTTGAAAATTGCATTAGGCCCTATATAGATGGATGGAGGGAGTAATAATTTTAGTAATTTGCTATAGTAGAGTCTATAAAGTTTTGCATTGATTTATACTAACCTATCTCACGAGTTTTTGTTGAGTTTTGCGTGGATGAAGTTTTAAGATTTCGGAAATCATGATATGAGAGGAATTAAGCACACACAAAAGCTCAAGCTTCGGGATGCTCAAGGCATCCCTAATTCATATTTCAAGAAGTCTCAAGCATCTAAGCTTGGGGATGCCCCGACAGGCATCCCACCTTTCTTCTTCAACAATTATTGATTAGTATCGGTTGAGCCTAAGTTTTTGCTTCTTCACATGATTCGTGCTATCCTTGGAGTGTCATTTTTTTGCTGTACTTAAGATATGAATTTTTTTAGATGGGAGAGTCTTCTCATTGTTACATAATTATTCAACTACTCATTGAGCTTCACTTATATCTTTGGGAGTAGTTTGTCCTTTTCTCTAATGCTTCACATATATTATTTTGAGAGTCCTAAACAACATGGTAATTTTCTTAGGTAATGAATCTATTCCTAATATCATGGGCATCCAAGAGGGATATAATAAAAACTTTCATATAAAGTGCATTGAATACTATGAGAAGGTTGATTCCTTGCATATTGTTTTGAGATATAAGGATGGTGATATTAGAGTCATGCTAGTGAGTAATTGTGGATTGGTAGAAATACTTGTGTTGAAGTTTGTGATTCCTGTAGCATGCACTTATGGTGAACCATTATGTGACAAGGGTCAGAGCATGATTTATTTATTGATTTTCATCCTTTTTGTGGAGGTCGGGATCGCGCGATGGTTAACTCCTAACAACCCTTCCCCTAGGAGCATGCGTCTAATACTTTGCTTCGATAGCTAATAAACTTTTGCAATAAGTATGTGAGTTCTTTATGACTAATGTTAGCCTTTCTAGTACCGCGCAACTTTCGTCGGTGCATACACCCACCATATATCATTCCTCAAAACAGCCACCATAGCTACCCATCATGGCATTTCCATAGCCAATCCGACATATATTGCCATGCAACTTGTTGGGGATCGTAGCAGAAATTTAAAATTTTCTACGCATCACCAAGATCAATCTATGGAGTAATCTAGCAACGAGGGGAAGGGGCGTGCATCTACATCCCCTTGTAGATCGCTAAGAGGAAGCATTGCAAGAACGGGGATGAAGGAGTCGTACTCGTAGCGATTCAGATCACAGTTGATTCCGATCTAAGCGCCGAACAACGGAGCCTCCGCGTTCAACACACGTGCAGCCTGGTGACATCTCCTACGCCTTGATCCAGCAAGGGGAGAAGGAGAGGTTGGGGAAGACTCCGTCCAGCAGCAGCACAACGGCGTGGTGGTGGTGGAGGAGCGCGGAACTCCAGCAGGGCTTCGCCAAGCACTATGAGAGACGAGGAGGGAGAGAGGTAGGGCTGCGCCAAGAGGGAGATGATCTAGCATATGTTGCAGCCCCCAATACCTCAATTATATATAGGGGAAGGGGAGGGGCTGCGCCCCCATGTAGGGTTCCCTCCCTAGGGGTGGCGGCAGCCCCAAAACCCATCTAGGGTTGCAGCCAAGGGGGGAGAGAGGGGGCGCACCTAGGGTGGGCCTTAAGGCCCATGTGGACCTAGGGTTTGCCCCCTCCCACTCTCCCTTGCGCCTTGGGCCTTGGTGGGAGGCGCCCCAGCCCACCTAGGGGTTGGTACCTTCCCACTATTGGCCCATGTAGGCCTCCGGGGCTAGTGGCCCCACCTGGAGGACCCCCAGACCCCTCCGGTGGTCCCGGTACACTACCGGTGATGCCCGGAACACTTCCAGTGGCCAAAACCATACTTCCTATATATCAATCTTTACCTCCGGACCATCCGGAACTCCTCGTGACATCCGAGATCTCATCCGGGACTCTGAACAACATTCGGTAACCGCGTACATACTTTCCCTATAACCCTAGCGTCATCGAACCTTAAGTGTGTAGACCCTACGGGTTCGGGAGTCATGCAGACATGGCCGAGACAACTCTCCGGTCAATAACCAACAGCGGGATCTGGATACCCATGTTGGCTCCAACATGTTCCACGATGATCTCATCGGATGAACCACGATGTCGAGGATTCAATCAATCCCGTATTCAATTCCCTTTGTCCAGCGGTATTGTACTTACCTGAGATTCGATCGTCGGTATCCCGATACCTTGTTCAATCTCATTACCGGCAAGTCTCTTTACTCATTCCGTAACACATCATCCCGTGATCAACTCCTTGGTCACATTGTGCACATTGTGATGATGTCCTACCGAGTGGGCCTAGAGATACCTCTCCATTACACGGAGTGACAAATCCCAGTCCCGATTCATGCCAACCCAATAGACACTTTCGGAGATACCTGTAGTGAACCTTTATAGCCACCCAGTTACGTTGTGACGTTTGGCACACACAAAGCACTCCTACGTTATCCGGGAGTTGCACAATCTCATGGTCTAAGGAAATGATACTTGACATTAGAAAAGCTTTAGCAAACGAACTACACGATCTTGTGCTAGGCTTAGGATTGGGTCTTGTCCATCACACCATGACTACAACCTGTTATCAACGACATCCAATGTCCATGGTCAGGTAACCGTAACCATCTATTGATCAATGAGCTAGTCAACTAGAGGCTTACTAGAGACATGGTGTTGTTATGTATACACACATGTATCTGAGTTTCCTATCAATACAATTCTAGCATGGATAATAAACGATTATCATGAACAATGAAATATAATAATAATAACTAATTTATTATTGCCTCTAGGGCATATTCCCAACAGTCTCCCACTTGCATTAGAGTCAATAATCTAGTTCACATCGCCATGTGATTAACACTCACAAGTCACATCGCCAAGTGACCAACATCCAAAGAGTTTACTAGAGTCTATAATCTAGTTCACATCACTATGTGATTAACACTCAATGAGTTCTGGGTTTGATCATGTTATGCTTGTAAGAGAGGTTGTAGTCAACGGGTCTTGCCATATTCAGATCCCTATGTATTTCGCAAAACTTTATATCATAGATGCTGCTGCCACGTTCCACTTGGAGCTATTCCAAATTGTTGCTCCATTATACGTATCCGGTGTCTCTACTCAGAGCTATCCGGATAGGTGTTAAGCTTGCATCGACGTAACTCTTTATGACGAACTCTTTGTCACCTCCATAACCGAGAAACATTTCCTTATTCCTCTAAGGATAATTTTGACCACTATCTGGTGATCTACTCCTAGATCACCTTTGTACCCTCTTGCCAGACATGTGGCAAGGCACACATCTGGTGCGGTACTCAGTATGGCATACCGTATAGAGCCTATGACAAAAGCATAGGGGACGACCTTCGTCCTTCCTCTTTCTTCTGCCGTGGTGAATCTTTGAGTCTTACTCAACTTCACACCTTACAACTCAGGCAAGAACCCCTTCTTTGACTGATCTATTTTGAACTCCTTCAAAAACATGTCAAGGTGTGCGTTCTTTGAAAGTACGATCAGGCGTCTTGATCTATCTCTATAGATCTTGATGCCCAATATGTAAGCAGCTTTATCTAGGTCTTCCTTTGAAAAACACTCTTCAAACAACCGTTTATGCTTTCCAGAAATTCTACATTATTTCGGATGAACAACATGTCAGCCACATATACTTATCAGAAATGTTGTAGTGCTCCCACTTACTTTCTTGTAAATACAAGTTTCTAGCAAACATTGTATAAACCTAAAAGCTTTGATCACTCCATCAAAGCATATATTCCGACTCCGAGATGCTTGCTCTAGTCCATAGAAGGATTGCTGGAGCCAGCATACCTTTTAGCATCCTTAGGATCGATAAAACCTTTATTGTATCACGTACAACTTTTCTTACGAAAACTGGTAAGAAAACTTGTTTTGACATCCATCTGTAAGTTTCATAATCGAAAAATACAACTAATGCTAACATGATTCCGACGGACTTAAGCATTGCTACGGGTGAGAAATTCTCATCGTAGTCAACTCCTTGAACTTGTGAAAAGATTCTTTCCCATAAGTCGACCTTCATAGACGGTAACATTACCGCCCACGTCCGTCTTCTTCTTAAAGATCCATTTATCTCAATGGCTTGCCGATCATCGGGCAAATCCACCAAAGTCCATACTTTGTTCTGATATATGGATCCTATCTCGGATTTCATGGCTTCTAACCATTTGTCGGAATACGGGCCCACCATCGCTTCTCCATAGCTCATAGGTTCATTGTTGTCTAACAACATGATATCTAAGACAGGATTACCGTACCATTCAGGAGTAGTACATATCCTTGTCGACCTACGAGGTTCGATAGCAACTTGATTTGAAGCTTTTTGATCACTATCATTAACTTCCTATTCAACAGACGTAGGCTCCACAGAAAACGTCTTTCTGTGTTGCATCACTCTCTGGTTGAAATAAAGGTTCGACAACCTCATCAAGTTCTATCTTCCTCCCACTCAATTCTTTCGAGAGAAACTCCTTCTCGAGAAAGGACCCGCGTTCTGAGCGACAAACAATTTGCCCTCGGATCTGAGATAGAAGGTATACCCAACTATCACCTTTGGGTATCCTATGAAGATGTGTTTGTCCGCTTTGGGTTCGAGCTTCTCCGGCTGAAGCCTTAAGCATCGTAGCCCCAAACATTAAGAAACGACAACTTTGGTTTCTTGCCAAACCAATGTTCATACGACGTCGTATCAACGGACTTAGATGGTGTCCTATCTAAAGTGAATGTAGCTATCTCTAATGCATAACCTCAAAATGAAAACGGTAGATCGGTAAGAGACATCATAGATTGCACCATATCTCATAAGGTTCGATTACGACGTCCGGACACACCATAACCCAGTGGTGTTCCAGGTGGCTTCAACTGTGAAACAATTCCACAATGTCTTAATTGTTTGCCAAACTCTTAACTCAGAAAATCCCCTTTTTATCAGATCATGGGAACATGATCTTCTTGTTATGATGATTCTTAACTTCACTCTAAAATTGCTTGAACTTTTCAAACGTTTCAGACTTGCGCTTCATTAAGTAAATATACCTATATCTACCCAAATCGTCAGTGAAGATGAGAAAATAGCGATATCCACTGCACGCTTCAATTCTCATTGGATCACATGCATCGGTATGTATGATTTCCAACAAGTCACTTGCCCGTTTCATTGTACCTGAAAACGGGGTCTTAGTCATCCTGCCCGTGAGGCATGGCTCGCATGTGTCAAGCGATTCAAAATCAAGTGACTCCAAACATCCATCGACATGGAGTTTCTTCATGCATCTTACGCCAATATGACCTAAGCGGCAGTGCCACAAGAAAGTGGTACTATCATTATTAACTCTACATCTTTTGGCATGAACATGTGTATTACCACGACCGAGATTCAATGAACCATTCACATAGGGTGCATGACCATGAAAGGTATTATTCATGTAAACAGAATAACCATTATTCTCTAATTTAAATGAATAACCGTATTGCAATGAACATGATCTAATCATATTCATGCTCAACGTAGACACCTGATAACATTTATCTAGGTTCAATACTAATCCCGAAGGCAGATGGAGCGTACGATGGTGATCTCATCAACTTTGGAAACACTTCCAACACACATCGTCACCTCGCCCTTAGCCAGTCTCCGTTTAGTTCATAGCTTTTGCTTCAAGTCACCAATAATAGCAACTGAACCGGTATCCAATACCCAGGTACTACCAGGAGTACTAGTGAGGTACACATTAATAACACGTATATACTTTGAAGTTGCCACCCTTCTTATCTACCATGCATTTGGGGTAATTCTGCTACCAGTGACCGCTCCCCTTACAATAGAAGCACTTAGTCTCGGGTTTGGGTTCAACCTTGGGTTCCTTCACTGGAGCGGCAACTGGTTTGCCATCCATGAAGTTTCCCTTCTAGCCCTTGCCCTTCTTGAAACCAGTGGTCTTGTTAAACCATCAACACTTGATGCTCCTTCTTGATTTCTACCTTTTGCGGTCTTAAGCACCGCGAACAGCTCCGGGATCAACTCCATCCCTTGCATGTCATAGTTCATCATGAAGATCTAGTAGCTTAGTGATAGTGGCTAGAGAACTCTATCAATCACTATCTTATCTGGAAGTTTAACTCCCACTTGATTTAAGTGATTGTAGCACCCAGACATTCTGAGCACATGCTCACTAGCTGAGCTATTCTCCTCCATCTTGTTGGCAAAAGAACTTGTCAGAGGTCTCACACCTCTCAACATAGGCATGAGCCTGAAATCCCATTTTCAGCTCTTGGAACATCTCATATGTTCTATGGCATTCAAAACGTCATTGGAATCCCGATTCTAAGCCGTAAAGTATGGTCCACTAAACTATCAAGTAGTCATCATGACGTGTCTGTCAGGTGTTCACAACATCCACAGACGACGTTGTAGGGGTTTGCACATCGAGCGGTGCATCAAAGACGTAAGCCTTCTGTGTAGCAGTGAGGACACTCCTCGGACTACGGACCTAGTCCGCATCATTGCTTACAATATCTTTCAACTTAATCTTTCTCTAGGAACGTATTGAAACAGGGAGCTACAACGTGAGCTATTTATCTACGATATATTTGCAAAGACAATTTAGACTATGTTCATGATAATTGAGTTCATCTAATCAAATTATTGAATGAATTCCCACTCAAATAGACATCCCTCTAGTCATCTATGTGAAACATGATCCGAATCGACTAGGCCGTCTCCGATCATCACGTGAGACGGACTAGTCATCAACGGTGAACATCTCATGTTGATCGTATCTTCTATACGACTCATGTTCGACCTTTCGGTCTTCCGTGTTCCGAGGCCATGTCTGTACATGCTAGGCTCGTCAAGTCAAATAAAGTGTTTCGCATGTGTCCCTAGGCCATGTCTGTACATGCTAGGCTCGTCAACACCCGTTGTATTCGAACGTTAGAATCTATCACACCCGATCATCACGTGGTTCTTCGAAACAACGAACCTTCGCAACAGTGCACAGTTAGGGGGAACACTTTTCTTGAAATTTTAGTGAGGGATCATCTCATTTAAGCTACCGTCGTTCTAATCAAATAAGATGTAAAACATGATAAACATCACATGCAATCAAATAGGGACATGATATGGCCAATATCATTTTGCTCCTTTTGATCTCCATCTTCGGGGCTCCATGATCATCGTTGTCACCGGCATGACACCATGATCTCCATCATCATGATCTCCATCATCATGTCTTCTTGAAGTTGTCTCGTCATCTATTACTTCTACTACTATGGCTAACGCTTTAGCAATAAAGTAAAGTAATTACATGACATTTATGTTGACACGCATGTCATAAATAAATTAAGACAACTCCTATGGCTCCTGCCGGTTGTCATACTCATCGACATGCAAGTCGTGATTCCTATTACAAGAACATGATCAATCTCATACATCACATATATCATTCATCACATCCTTTTGGCCATATCACATCACAAGGCATATGCTGCAAAAACAAGTAAGACGTCCTCTAATTGTTGTTGCAAGTTTTTACGTGGCTGCTATAGGTTTCTAGCAAGAACGTTTCTTACCTACGCGAAAACCACAATGTGATATGCCAATTTCTATTTACCCTTCATAAGGACCCTTTTCATCGAAACCGATCCGACTAAAGTGGGAGAGACAGACACCCGCTAGCCACCTTATGCAACTAGTGCATGTCAGTCGGTGGAACCAGTCTCGCGTAAGCGTACGTGTAAGGTCGGTCCGGGCCGCTTCATCCCACGATGCCGCCGAATCAAGATAAGACTAGTAACGGCAAGTAAATTGACAATATCGAGGCCCACAACTGCTTTGTGTTCTACTCGTGCATAGAAACTACACATAGACCTAGCTCATGATGCCACTATTGGGAATCGTAGCAGAAATTTAAAATTTTCTATGCATCACCAAGATCAATCTATGGAGTAATCTAGCAACGAGTGGAAGGGGGGTGCATCTACATACCCTTGTAGATCGCTAAGCGGAAGCATTGCAAGAACGCGGATGAAGGAGTCGTACTCGTAGCAATTCAGATCACGGTTGATTCCGATCTAAGCGCCGAACAACGGCGCCTCCATGTTCAACACACGTGCAGCCCGGTGACGTCTCCTACGCCTTGATCCAGCAAGGGGAGAAGGAGAGGTTGGGGAAGATTCCGTCCAGCAGCAGCACGACGGCATGGTGGTGGAGGAGGAGCGTAGAACTCCAGCAGGGCTTCGCCAAGCACTACGAGAGACGAGGAGGGAGAGAGGTCGGGCTACGCCAAGAGGGAGATGATCTCGCGTATGTTGCGGCCCCTAATACCTCAAGTATATATAGGGGAAGGGGAGGGGTTGTGCCCCCATCTAGGTTTCCCTCCCTAGGGGTGGCGGCAGCCCCAAAACCCATCTAGGGTTGCGGCCAAGGGGGGAGAGAGGGGGCGCACCTAGGGTGGGCCTTAAGGCCCATCTGGACCTAGGGTTTGCCCCCTCCCACTCTCCCTTGCGCCTTGGGCCTTGGTGGGAGGCGCCCCAGCCCACCTAGGGGCTGGTCCCTTCCCACTATTGGTCCATGTAGGCCTTCGGGGCTGGTGGCCCCACCTGGTGGACCCCCGGACCCCTCCGGTTGTCCCGGTACACTACCGGTGATGCCCGAAACACTTCCGGTGGCCAAAACCATACTTCCTACATATCAATCTTTACCTCCGGACCATTCCGGAACTCCTCGTGACGTCTGGGATCTCATCCGGGACTCCGAACAACATTCGGTTACCATGTACATACTTTCCCTATAACCCTAGCGTCATTGAACCTTAAGTGTGTAGACCCTACGGGTTCAGGAGTCATACAGACATGGCCGAGACAACTCTCTGGTCAATAACCAACAGGGGGGTCTAGATACCCATGATGGCTCCCACATGTTCCATGATGATCTCATCGGATGAACCACGATGTCGAGGATTCAATCAATCCCGTATTCAATTCCCTTTGTCCTGCAGTATTTTACTTGCCCGAGATTCGATCGTCGGTATCCCGATACCTTGTTCAATCTCGTTACCGGCAAGTCTCTTTACTTGTTCCGTAACACGTCATCACGTGATCAACTCCTTGGTCACATTGTGCACGTTATGATGATGTCCTACCGAGTGGGCCCAGAGATACCATACACGGAGTGACAAATCCCAGTTGCGATTCGTGCCAACCCAACAGACACTTTCGGAGATACCTGTAGTGAACCTTTATAGCCACCCAGTTACGTTGTGACATTTGGCACACCCAAAGCACTCTTTCCGTATCCGGGAGTTGCACAATCTCATGGTCTAAGGAAATGATACTTGACATTAGAAAAGCTTTAGCAAACGAACTACACGATCTTGTGCTAGGCTTAGGATTGGGTCTTGTCCATCACATCATTCTCCTAATGATGTGATCCCGTTATCAACGATTTCCAATGTCCATGGTCAGGAAACCGTAACCATCTATTGATCAACGAGCTAGTCATAGTCAACTAGAGGCTTACTAGGGACATGGTGTTGTTATGTATCCACATATGTATCTGAGTTTCCTATCAATACAATTCTAGCATGGATAATAAACGATTATCATGAACAATGAAATATAATAATAATAACTAATTTATTATAGCCTCTAGGGCATATTTCCAACACAACTTCCACCGTTCCATTTATTATGACACACACCATCATTGTCATTTTGCTTTGCATGATCATGTAGTTGACATCGTATTTGTGGCAAAGCCACCGTTCATATCTTTCATACATGTAACTCATGAGTCATTGCACATCCCGGTACACTGCCGGAGGCATTCATATAGAGTCATATAGAGTCATATCTTTTGTTCTAAGGATCGAGATGTAAGTAAATAAAAGTGTCATGATCATCATTATTAGAGCATTGTCCCATGTGAGGAAAGGATGGAAGCTATGATTCCCTCACAAGTTGGGATGAGACTCCGGACTTAAAATAAAAATAAAATAAAACAGGTCAAAGAGCCCACCCAAAAAAATGACTGAAAAAATGAAAAAAAGAGAGGCCAAAGAGCCAACAAAAGAGAGAGAGAGAGAGAGAGAAGGGACAATGCTGCTATCCTTTACCACACTTGTGCTTCAAAGTGGCACCATGATCTTCATGATAGAGAGTCTATTCTCACTTGCATATACTAGTGGGAATTTTCATTATAGAACATGGCTTGTATATTCCAACGGTGGGCTTCCTCAAAGTTCCCTAGGTCTTCGTGAGCAAGCGCGTTGGATGCACCCCCACTTCGTTTCTTTTTGAGCTTTCATACACTTATAGCTCTAGTGCATTTGTTGCATGGCAATCCCTACTCACTCACATTTATATCTATTGATGGGCATCTCCGTGGCTCACGCTCACGTATTGCATGAGAGTTGAAATTTTTTGAGAAACTAAAAGTGTGAAAACAATTGCTTGACTAATATCGGGGTTTTGCATGATTTAAATATGTTGTGTGGAGAAGATGGAGCATAGATAGACTATATGATATTGTAGGGATAACTTTCTTTGGCCATGTTATTTTGAGAGGACATGATTGCTTTGTTAGTATGCTTGAAGTATTATTGTTCTTATGTCAATATTAAACTTTTTGTCTTGAATCATATGGATCTGAATATTAATGCCACGATATATTTTAGGTAGCATTCCACATCAAAAGTTCTGCTTTTATCATTTACCTACTCGAGGGCGGACAGGAATTAAGCTTGGGAATGCTTAATACGTCTCCAACGAATCTATATTTTTTTATCGTTCCATGCTACTATATTATCAACTTTGGATGTTTTATATGCATCAATATGCTATTTTATATTATTTATGGGGTAACCTATTGACCTAGAGCCCAGTGCCAGTTCCAGATTTTCCTTGGTTTTGACCTTTTTCAGAGAGGCATATCAAACGGAGTCTAAACAGAATAAAACTTTCGCTGTGATTTTTTATGGAAAATATCAAAAATACCAGAAAGAAAAGATACCGGAGAGGAGTCCCGAGGAAGCCACGAGCCTGGGAGGCGCGCCCACCCCTCCTGGGCGCACCTAGGGGGCTCGTGACTCCCTCGTGGACCCTCCTGACTTGTTCTCAACGCCATCTGGTCTTATAAATTACAGAAACTCCAAAAAGAAACCCAGATCAGAAGTTCCGCCGCCGCAAGCCTCTGTAGCCACCAAAAACCAATCGGGAGCCCGTTCCGGCACCCTGCCGGAGGGGGAACCTATCTCCGGTGGCCATCTTCATCATCCCGACGATCTCCATGACGAGGAGGGAGTAGTTCTCCCTCGGGGCTGAGGGTATGTATCAGTAGCTATGTGTTTGATCTCTCTCTCTCTCTCTCTCTCTCTCTCTCTCTCGTGTTCTTGAGATGTCTTGATCTCGATATACCGCGGGCTTTGCTACTATAGTTGGATCTTATGATGTTCTCCCCCTGTCCCTTCTTGTAATGAATTGAGGTTTCCCTTTGAAGTTATCTTATTGGATTGAGTCTTTAAGAAATTGAGAACACTTGATGTATGTCTTGCACGTGTCTATCTGTGGTGACAATGAGATATTCCTGTAAGTACTTGATATATGTTTTGGTGATCAACTTGCGGGTTTCGTGACCTTGGAAATCTATGCATAGAGGTTGGCACACGTTTTATTCTTGACTCTCCGGTAGAAACTTTGGGGCACTCTTTCAAGTTCTATGTGTTGGTTGAATAGATGATTCTGAGATTGTGTGATGCATATCGTATAATCATGCCCACGGATACTTGAGGTGACAATGGAGTATCTAGGTGACATTAGGGTTTTGGTTGATGTGTGTCTTAAGGTGTTATTCTAGTACGAACTCTGGATAGATCGAACGGAAAGAATAGCTTCGTGTTATTTTACTACGGACTCTTGAATAGATCGATCAGAAAGAATAACTTTGTGATAGTTTCGTACCCGCCAATAATCTCTTCGATTGTTCTCCGCTATTAGTTACTTTGGAGTGACTCTTTGTTGCATGTTGAGAGCTAGTTATATGATCCAATTATGTTATCATTGTTGAGAGAACTTCCACTAATGAAAGTATGAACCCTAGACCTTGTTTCTACGCATTGCAATACCGTCCATGTTCACTTTTATTATTAGTTACCTTGCTGTTTTTATATTTTTAGATTACAAAAACATATATCTACTATCCATATTGCACTTGTATCACCATCTCTTTGCCGAACTAGTGCACCTATACAATTTATCATTTTGTTGGGTGTGTTGGGGACACAAGAGACTCTATATTATTTGGTTGCAGGGTTGCTTGAGAGAGATCATCTTCACACTACGCCTCCCACGGATTGATAAACCTTAGGTCATCCACTTGAGGGAAAATTTGTACTGTCCTACAAACCTCTGCACTTGGAGGACCAACAACGTCTACAAGAAGAAGGTTGCGTAGTACACATCAACGCCTCATGCAGATGGAGCGCCAGACCGAGCAGGAGCGGCGTGCTCTGGAGTAGGAGGAGCGGCGCAAGCGGGAGGAGGAGGAGCGTGGCCGTGCCGCAGATGCACAGTCGGTGGAGCCGGAGAAGCAGGTTGACGTGGCCCGGGTATGGGAGGCCCCAATCCCATGGGTTGGCTCGGCGCCAGAGCTCGTCGACCTCACCGGCCCCGGCTCGAACGACGAGGAGGACGCCTAGGGCAGCGTGCGGGACGACTCAGAGTTTTTTTATGTTTAATTAAGGTGTTTTATTGTTATTGTGGACTTTGGCCCGCTGTTGACCGGTGTTTTAATGTTTAATTATGTTAAATTTTGTTCTTTTATTTATTTTTTAGCGCGTGTTTACAAATTATGAGTCAGGCCAGTGTTGGGAGCAAGCGCCGACCCAAATCAAAAAGCGGACATGAGCTTCCGCTTGGCCAACCTAAACGGACAAAAATCAGACAACCCACACGTTTGAGACTGCGCGTTGTTGTTTCTCTAAGTTTAGCTATAAGGTGGGCTATAAGACAACTACTTTTTCACATCTTCTTTCTATATCTTTTTTCATCTATTGTATTGGCCTATGAATCCGGATATAGCTATGCTCTTGCATTAGAGCCTACTCTCCTTCCTTTTTCATGTCTCTCTCCATCATATAAGCAAAAATGCCGTGTAAGCGGGCTATATGCCTGCTATTGTATTTGCTCTAACAGTGGCGTGCCATGATCCCTGCACCACCATTTAGTATTGACTGGTGGCGTGGACAACTGTCCACGCCGACATTAATATCGCGCAGTCACGTTTGTAGGCAAGTTGAGTGGCGTTCACCCCAAAGGAAAGAAAAAAATCCATTTTAAACATTGAACTCATAGAAGTTGGCGAAACGAACCCCAAGTCAAAATCCCTGTGGATTGCTCACTCAACTATGCATTCCGGGTCAAAATCAAGCCGTGAGAAATGTCAGCCGAGATTTGTCTGGCTGGTTTGCCAGGGCTACGCTGGGCCAGCCCATTTGTTTTGTTTTGTCTGAAAAATTGTCTTTTTTTTACACGGGAGCTCAACCCGACGTACGCAGTGACACCTGGCTGAGCCGGCCTATGGTGTACGATCGCGGCCGTACTGTAGTGTAACAATTTGATTGACGAAAAAGATAAAAGTAAACATTTGGGAGCGGTGCGCCGGCCGAATTTTCGGCCGGCTCGCACGCCACGCTGGCCTGTGCGCAGTACGCAGTGGCCCCGCGCGATCCGCCTCCTTCCCTATGCGTTTCATCCCCTATCTTCAGCCTTCACGAACGTGGATCCCCTCCCCCTCTTTTCTCCTCCGGGCTGCGACTGGGCCACCACAACCTCCATTGTCGGCGGCCAGGATCCCCTCGCCGGCCGCCATGGCTGCCTGCCGCCATGGTCAGATCCATCCCCTACCCCCAGCCTTCACGC
>NC_041393.1:11951362-11962107 GCF_002162155.2 Triticum dicoccoides
ACTGGGCGACCATAATTTCCATCGCCGGTGGCCAGGCGCTCCCTTGCCAGCCGCCATGGCTGGATGCACCCGCATATACTAGTGTTGCAACCGTCACCTAGAACAGCTTCAACAGCTGTTGAAAAAAGCTTCAACCATAGATGGAAAAGCTTCAATGGAACTGCACAGCAAGGGGAAGCTGCAACCGCAGTTGGATTTTGTTACTACTGGCGAAGTTTTTTGCTACATCCATCAGGCGGAGCTGCGACCTCGAGACGATGACAACGACGATTTTGCTGCAACCGTAGTAGAATTTTGCTATTACTGCTGAAGATTTTTGCTACATCGATGTAGAGAAGTTTCAACCGTAGATGAAAACAACACCAACCAGGCAATGTGAAAAGGAAAAAGCTACAACCATTGACTAAAAAAGCTTCAACGGTAGAGATTGTCGGAACCGGCGTCCAGAATTGTCAGAACGGGCTTCTTCTTCGACGATGACCATGGTGACCAGGGTGACCACGATGCTTTTTTTCTTCTTTTTTTTGTTGCAACCGGTATATGTTTTTCCTGCAACCGGTGATTTGTTTTGCTACATCCGTTTCATTTTTTTCTACATTCATTCATGGCCGCGCTGAGTCCCGGGACGACAACGACTTTTCTTTTTGCAACTGTTGTAGTTTTCGCTACACCCGTCGAGGAATTTTGCTACATCCGCTTTTTTCCTTGTGGAGTTGCAAGCTCGACGACGGCGACGAGGATTTTTCTTGGCAACCGTTGTCTTCATTTGCTACGACTGACATGAAAAAATGCAACAACGAGCATCTCTATTTTTTGCTGGAACCAGTCAATCATTGGTGAGGCAGAGCTGCATCCATGACAAAAAAAAACTACAATGGCTGGAACCAGCGTCGGGTCAGCCAAAAAACACTGGTAGATTTCCTACCACGGGTCAGCTCGGGGGTCTCCGGCGAGTGCGGGCAGCCAGAACGACGAGCATAGATGGACGGGGCGACGAGCGCGAAGCGGCGCCATTGCCGAGGCGACGAAGCACGGGCGGCGCCCTTGCCGGGGCGATGAGCGATGCGGCGGGCGGCGCCATGGCCGGGGCGACGAGCGCCACAGGCGGAAAGCGCGGGCTTCGTTTTCACGCATCCATGACGGCCTTGACTAGCTCGCTCCACTCTCTGTGTGTTGGAGTGGATAAGGTAATAAAATAGAATAGGGGTTAGGATCTGACGGTCCCGTGCAGCCAGATCGGGCGGCTCTGAGCAGACCGGCCGAAACTTTCGGCCGGCGCACCGGCGCCCAGCGCTACCCGAAGATAAAGCAGCAAGTCCTAGGATTCGAACTATGGACCTGTAGATCCCAAGGAGAGTTGCTAAACCATTCACCCTAACCAGAAGGGCACCGATAGGCGCCAGCGCGCCGGCCGAACGATTCGGCCGGACGCACCGCAGCCGCCCGATGCATGCACGCATAGCCGTTCGATTGGATCTCGTCTTTCTTCCTGTTGTCTTCAACTTAAGTCAACGCGCTTCCCCTGATTAGCCCCCATCCATGAAATCTTCGCCGCATGAATAAAAAAGGGCGCCGTTTGCTCGCCTCGAGAAAAGACCGCGCGTCTCCCGCCTGCCCCCGACTGACAGATTGAAGTTCCCCGCTGGCCATGGATGTAACATTCACCCGCGCCGCCCTGGATTGCGGACCCGCTCGCCAACGCCTCAGAACAGGTCTCGCCGCCAGTTGCAACAAAAAATCCAGCCACTGTCCATTGCAACTCCCTTGCGTGCTCGTGCTTGCAGCCTCGCCGGCGACGAGCCCGTGCAGCACCGGCACACACGGTTTTAACAACGCCGTACCGAATCAGCTCCACGGTGGTAGCTTTTGGTTTGCTGGTTGCAGCAAAATCAGCTCACCCCCTGGTCACCACGGTCACCTTCGAAGGAAGAAGATAAGCCCGTTCCAACTATTTTGCACGCGGGTTCCAGCAAACTCCAAAATGGTTGCAGCAAAAAAAAAGGTATCGCCGCCGTCGACCAACACCGCCGTGCATGCATGTAGCAAAAAAGGTCACCAGTGGTAGCAAAAATAGGCTGTGGTTGTAGCAAAAACATCGTTGGTCCAGCAGGATGAACTCCGGTGGTAGCATTTTCTGGGTGCTGATTCCAGCAAAACCTCCCACCGGTTCCAGCATCCTTGGTCGCCGGTTGCAACATCCAGTGAGTTCCTGTTGCAACTCCAGTTTGTGGCTTGCGGCTGTTGGGGAACGTAGTAATTTCAAAATTTTCCTACACACACGCAAGATCATGGTGATGCACAGCAACGAGAGGGCAGAGTGTTGTCTACGTACCCACGCAGACCGACTGCGGAAGCGATGACACAACGTAGAGGAAGTAGTCGTACGTCTTCCCGATCCGACCGATCCAAGCACCGTTACTCCGGCATCTCCGAGTTCTTAGCACACATACAGCTCGATGACGATCCCCGGGCTCCGATCTAGCAAAGCGTCGGGGAAGAGTTCCGTCAGCACGACGGCATGGTGACGATCTTGATGTTCTACCGTCGCAGGGCTTCGCCTAAGCATGACGGCATGGTGGAATATGGTGGCAGGGGGCACCGCACACGGCTAAGGAATGATCTCAAGGATCAACTTGTGTGTCTAGAGGTGCCCCCTGCCCCCGTATATAAAGGATCCAAGGGGGAGGGGCTGGCCGGTCAAGGAGGGCGCGCCAGGAGAGTCCTACTCCCTCTGGGAGTAGGATTCCCCCCCCCCCAATCCTAGTTGGAATCCCGATTTCACCCGGAACACTTCCGATATCCAAACATAGGCTTCCAATATATCAATCTTTATGTCTCGACCATTTCGAGACTTAATAACTGTCATCGTAACGTTAAGCGTGCGGACCCTACGGTTCGAGAATAATGCAGACATGACTGAGACACATCTCCGGTCAATAACCAATAGCGGGACCTGGATGCCCATATTGGCTCCTACATATTCCACGAAGATCTTTATCGGTCAGACCGCATAACAACATATGTTGTTCCCTTTGTCATCGGTATGTTACTTGCCCGAGATTCGATCGTCGGTATCCAATACCTAGTTCAATCTTGTTACCGGCAAGTCTCTTTACTCGTTCTGTAATACATCATCCCACAACTAACTCATTAGGTGCAATGCTTGCAAGGCTTATGTGATGTGCATTACCGAGAGGGCCCAGAGATACCTCTCCGACAATCGGAGTGACAAATCCTACTCTCGAAATACGCCAACCCAACATCTACCATTGGAGACACCTGTAGAGCTCCTTTATAATCACCCTTTTACGTTGTGATGTTTGGTATCACACAAAGTGTTCCTCAGGCAAACGGGAGTTGCATAATCTCATAGTCATAGGAACATGTATAAGTCATGAAGAAAAGCAATAGCAACATACTAAACGATCGGGTGCTAAGCTAATGGAATGGGTCATGTCAATCAGATCATTCAACTAATGATGTGACCTCGTTAATCAAATAACAACTCTTTGTTCATGGTTAGGAAACATAACCATCTTTGAATAACGAGCTAGTCAAGTAGAGGCATACTAGTGACACTCTGTTTGTCTATGTATTCACACATGTATTATGTTTCCGGTTAATACAATTCTAGCATGAATAATAAACATTTATCATGATATAAGGAAATAATTAGTAACTTTATTATTGCATCTAGGGCATATTTCCTTCAGTCTCCCACTTGCACTAGAGTCAATAATCTAGATTACACTGTAATGATTCTAACACCCGTGGAGTCTTGGTGCTGATCATGTTTTGCTCATGGAAGAGGCTTAGTCAACGGGTCTGCAACATTCAGATCCGTATGTATCTTGCAAATCTCTATGTCTCCCACCTGGACTAGATCCCGGATGGAATTGAAGCGTCTCTTGATGTGCTTGGTCCTTTTGTGAAATCTGGATTCCTTTGCCAAGGCAATTGCACCAGTATTGTCACAAAAGATTTTCATTGGACCCGATGCACTAGGTATGACACCTAGATTGGATATGAACTCCTTCATCCAGACTCCTTCGTTCGCTGCTTCCGAAGCAGCTATGTACTCTGCTTCACATGTAGATCCCGCTACGATGCTTTGTTTAGAACTGCACCAACTGACAGCTCCACCGTTTAATGTAAACACGTATCCGGTTTGCGATTTAGAATTGTCCGGATCAGTGTCAAAGCTTGCATCAACGTAACCTTTTACGGTGAGCTCTTTGTCACCTCCATATACGAGAAAAATATCCTTAGTCCTTTTCAGGTATTTCAGGATGTTCTTGACCGCTGTCCAGTGATCCACTCCTGGATTACTTTGGTACCTCCCTGCTAAACTTATAGCAAGGCACACATCAGGTCTGGTACACAGCATTGCATACATGATAGAGCCTATGGCTGAAGCATAGGGAACATCTTTCATTTTCTCTCTATCTTCTGCAGTGGTCGGGCATTGAGTCTGACTCAACTTCACACCTTGTAACACAGGAAAGAACCCTTTCTTTGCTTGATCCATTTTGAATATCTTCAAAATCTTGTCAAGGTATGTGCTTTGTGAAAGTCCAATTAAGCGTCTTGATCTATCTCTATAGATCTTTATGCCTAATATGTAAGCAGCTTCACCGAGGTCTTTAATTGAAAAACTCTTATTCAAGTATCCCTTTATGCTATCCAGAAATTCTATATCATTTCCAATCAGTAATATGTCATCCACATATAATATCAGAAATGCTACAGAGCTCCCACTCACTTTCTTGTAAATACAGGCTTCTCCGAAAGTCTGTATAAAACCAAATGCTTTGATCACACTATCAAAGCGTTTATTCCAACTCCGAGAGGCTTGCACCAGTCCATAAATGGATCGCTGGAGCTTGCACACTTTGTTAGCTCCCTTTGGATCGACAAAACCTTCCGGTTGCATCATATACAACTCTTCTTCTAGAAATCCATTCAGGAATGTAGTTTTGACATCCATCTGCCAAATTTCATAATCATAAAATGCGGCAATTGCTCACATGATTCTGACAGACTTAAGCATCGCTACGGGTGAGAAGGTCTCATCGTAGTCAACCCCTTGAACTTGTCGAAAACCTTTTGTGACAAGTCGAGCTTTGTAGACAGTAACATTACCATCAGCGTCAGTCTTCTTCTTGAAGATCCATTTATTTTCAATTGCTTGTCGATCATCAGGCAAGTCAACCAAAGTCCATACTTTGTTCTCATACATGGATCCCATCTCAGATTTCATGGCTTCAAGCCATTTTGCGGAATCTGGGCTCACCATCGCTTCTTCATAGTTCGTAGGTTCATCATGATCTAGCAGCATGATTTCCAGAACAGGATTACCGTACCACTCTGGTGCGGATCTCGCTCTGGTTGATCTACGAGGTTCAGTATTATCTTGTCCTGAAGTTTCATGATCATCATCATTAGCTTCCTCACTAATTGGTATAGATGTCGCAGAAACAGTTTTCTGTGATATACTATTTTCCAATAAGGGAGCAGGTACAGTTACCTCGTCAAGTTCTACTTTCCTCCCACTCACTTCTTTCGAGAGAAACTCCTTCTCTAGAAAGGATCCATTCTTAGCAACAAATATCTTGCCTTCGGATCTGTGATAGAAGGTGTACCCAATAGTCTCTTTTGGGTATCCTATGAAGACACAATTCTCCGATTTGGGTTCGAGCTTATCAGGTTGAAGCTTTTTCACATAAGCATCGCAGCCCCAAACTTTAAGAAACGACAACTTTGGTTTCTTGCCAAACCACAGTTCATAAGGCGTCGTCTCAACGGATTTTGATGGTGCCCTATTTAACGTGAATGCGGCCGTCTCTAAAGCATAACCCCAAAACGATAGTGGTAAATCAGTAAGAGACATCATAGATCGCACCATATCTAATAAAGTACGATTACGACGTTCGGACACACCATTACGCTGTGGTGTTCCGGGTGGCGTGAGTTGCAAAACTATTCCACAATTTTTCAAATGTACACCAAACTTGTAACTCAAATATTCTCCTCCACGAGCAGATCGTAGAAACTTTATTTTGTTGTTACGATGATTTTGAACTTCACTCTGAAATTCTTTGAACTTTTCAAATGTTTCATACTTGTGTTTCATTAAGTAGATATACCATATCTTCTTAAGTCATCTGTGAAGGTGAGAAAATAACGATATCCGCCACGAGCCTCAATATTCATCGGACCACATACATCGGTATGTATGATTTCCATCAAATCTGTTGCTCTCTCCATAGTACCGGAGAACGGTGTTTTAGTCATCTTGCCCATGAGGCACGGTTCGCAAGTACCAAGTGATTCATAATCAATTGGTTCCAAAAGTCCATCAGTATGGAGTTTCTTCATGCGCTTTACACCGATATGACCTAAACGACAGTGGCGCAAATAAGTTGCACTTTCATTATCAACTCTGCATCTTTTGGCTTCAACATTATGAATATGTGTATTACTACTATAGAGATTCATCAAACATAGACCACTCTTCAAAAGTGCATGACCATAAAAGATATTACTCATATAAATAGAACAACCATTATTCTCTGATAAATGAATAACCGTCTCGCATCAAACAAGATCCAGATATAATGTTCATGCTCAACGCTGGCACCAAATAACAATTATCTAGGTCTAATATTAATCCCGAAGGTAGATGTAGAGGTAGCATGCCGACCGCGATCACATCGACTTTGGAACCGTTTCCCACGCGCATCGTCACCTCGTCCTTCGCCAGTGTTCGCTTAATCCGTAGTCCCTGTTTCGAGTTGCAAATATTAGCAACAGAACCAGTATCAAATACCCAGGTGCTACTGCGAGCTCTAGTAAGGTACACATCAATAACATGTATATCACATATACCTTGTTCACCTTGCCATCCTTCTTATCCGCCAAATACTTGGGGCAGTTCCGCTTCCAGTGACCAGTCTGCTTGCAGTAGAAGCACTCAGTTTCAGGCTTAGGTCCAGACTTGGGTTTCTTATCCTGAGCGGCAACTTGCTTGCCGTTCTTCTTGAAGTTCCCCTTCTTCTTCCCTTTGCCCTTTTTCTTGAAACTAGTGGTCTTGTTAACCATCAACACTTGATGCTCCTTCTTGATTTCTACCTCCGCAGCTTTCAGCATTGTGAAGAGCTCGGGAATAGTCTTGTTCATCCCTTGCATATTATAGTTCATCACGAAGCTCTTGTAGCTTGGTGGCAGTGATTGGAGAATTCTGTCAATGACGCAATCATCTGGAAGATTAACTCCCATCTGAATCAAGTGATTATTATACCCAAACATTTTGAGTATATGCTCACTGACAGAACTGTTCTCCTCCATCTTGCAGCTATAGAACTTATTGGAGACTTCATATCTCTCAATCCGGGCATTTGCTTGAAATATTAACTTCAACTCCTGGAACATCTCATATGCTCCATGACGTTCAAAACATCGTTGAAGTCCCGATTCTATGCCGTAAAGCATGGCACACTGAACTATCGAGTAGTCATCAGCTTTGCTCTGCCAGACGTTCATAACATCTGGTGTTGCTCCAGCAGCAGGCCTGGCACCCAGCGGTGCTTCCAGGACGTAATTCTTCTGAGCAGCAATGAGGATAATCCTCAGGTTACGGACCCAGACCGTGTAATTGCTACCATCATCTTTCAACTTTGCTTTCTCAAGGAACGCATTAAAATTCAACGGAACAATAGCACGAGCCATCTATCTACAATCAACATAAACAAGCAAGATACTATCAGGTACTAAGTTCATGATAAGTTTAAGTTCAATTAATCAAATTACTTAAGAACTCCCACTTAGATAGACATCCCTCTAATCCTCTAAGTGATCACGTGATCCAAATCAACTAAACCATAACCGATCATCACGTGAGATGGAGTAGTTTTCAATGGTGAACATCGTTATGTTGATCATATCTACTATATGATTCACGTTCGACCTTTCGGTCTCCGTGTTCCGAGGCCATATCTGCATATGCTAGGCTCGTCAAGTTTAACCTGAGTATTCTGCGTGTGCAAAACTGTCTTGCACCCGTTGTAGATGGACGTAGAGCTTATCACACCCGATCATCACGTGGTGTCTGGGCACGACAAACTTTGGCAATGGTGCATACTCAGGGAGAACACTTCTTGATAATTTAGTGAGAGATTATCTTATAATGCTACCGTCAATCAAAGCAAGATAAGATGCATAAAAAGATAAACATCACATGCAATCAATATAAGTGATATGATATGGCCATCGTCATCTTGTTCTTGTGATCTCCATCTCCGAAGCACCGTCATGATCACCATCGTCACCGGCGCGACACCTTGATCTCCATCGTAGCATCGTTGTCGTCTCGCCAATCTTATGCTTCCACGACTATCGCTACCGCTTAGTGATAAAGTAAAGCATTACATCGCGATTGCATTGCATACAATAAAGCGACAACCATATGGCTCCTGCCAGTTGCTGATAACTCGGTTACAAAACATGATCATCTCGTACAATAAAATTTAGCATCATGTCTTATCCATATCACATCACAACATGCCCTGCAAAAAAAAGTTAGACGTCCTCTACTTTGTTGTTGCAAGTTTTACGTGGCTGCTACGGGCTTAAGCAAGAACCAATCTCACCTACGCATCAAAACCACAACGATAGTTTGTCAAATAGACTCTGTTTTAACCTTCGCAAGGACCGGGCGTAGCCACACTCGGTTCAAATAAAGTTGGAGAGACAGTCGCCCGCAAGCCACCTATGTGCAAAGCACGTCGGGGAAACCGGTCTCGCGTAAGCGTACGCGTAATGTTGGTCCGGGTCGTCTCGTCCAACAATACCGTCGAACCAAAGTATGACATGCTGGTAGGCAGTATGACTTATATCGCCCACAACTCACTTGTGTTCTACTCGTGCATATAACATCAAACCATAAAACCTAGGCTCTGATACCACTGTTGGGGAACGTAGTAATTTCAAAATTTTCCTACGCATACGCAAGATCATGGTGATGCACAGCAACGAGAGGGGAGAGTGTTGTCTACGTACCCATGCAGACCGACTGTGGAAGCGATGACACAACATAGAGGAAGTAGTCGTACGTCTTCCCGATCCGACCGATCCAAGCACCGTTACTCTGGCACCTCCAAGTTCTTAGCACACGTACAGCTCGATGACGATCCCCGGGCTCCGATCCAGCAAAGCGTCGGGGAAGAGTTCCGTCAGCACGACGGCGTGGTGACGATCTTGATGTTCTACCACTAGTAGAAAAAGGGTCAAACGTGAAGCACATTAGTGCCGGTTTGTATTTGAGCCGGTACTAATGGTACCATTAGTGTCGGTTCGAACGAATATGCATTAATGCCGGTTCGTGTTGAACCTTTAGTACCGGTTCGTGGCACGAACCGGTACTAAAGGGGTGGTGGGAGGCTGGCGTCAGGCTGGGGCCCCACGATCACCTTTAGTACTGGTTCGTGGCACGAACCGGTACTAAAGGTCTAACCTTTAGTACCGGTTCGTGCCACGAACCGGTACTAAAGGGGTCCAACCTATAGTACCGGTTGGAGACACAAACCGGGACTATAGGGCCATTTTCAAACTTGAAAAAATCATAACTAAATCATCCTAATTCAGAAAAATACATATAATATATCAAAATTTGCAGAACAACGGGGTTGATCCGCTGAAACCAACAGTTTTCCGTTTTGACAATTTTTTAAAATCACAAAATTCCAAAGGGAAAATAGAGTTTTTGGGCGTTTTAGACGTTTTTGGATGTTTTTAGCGTTTAGTGCTAGGGTTTAGATTTCAACGTTTAGGGTTAGGCTTTATGGTCTAAACCCTTACTTTTTACTGTCTAGGATAGAGTTTCCGACGTTTTAAGTCCCGGGTTTAGGGTTTAGGACAATTTTTGAAATGACAAATTGTAAAAGGAAAAAAAGATATGCTCTAATTTATGCTTTTTTGAATTTTGGTTAAATCTTGTCAAACCGGTCAAACAACTGATTCAAGAAATATAGAGTGTTACTAAATAATTACGCAATAATATTAGTGTTACTAAATAAGTATCTCAGTTTTTTTGAATTTTGTTCAAATCTGGTCAAATTGTGGTCAAACTATGGTCAAACTACTGATTCAAGAAATATTAGTGTTACTACATAATTATTCAAGAATATTAGTGTTACTAAATAATTATTTCAATTTTTTGAATTTTGGTCAAATCTGGTCAAACTATGGTCAAACTGTGGTCAAACTATGGTCAAACTTATTCAAGAAATATTAGCATTACTAAATAATTACTGTTTTTTTAGAATAATAGTTTCAAACTCAAACGATGAAATGTGTGACTTCATGCTCAAGCTAAACTCCTGAGGGTTAATAGGGTTGACATCTTACAATTGTCAGGAAAACAACAAGTGCAGACTCGGAAACGAAGGAGAATAGAACCTGAAAGTTAAGCGTGCTCGGGCTGGAGTAGTGAGGGGGATGGGTGACCGGTCGGGAAGTTAGATGATTTGGAATGAGTGATCCACACTTGAGCAGTTAAGAGAGGTGATTAGAGACTAAATCATCAAATAATTCAGAAAAATAAAAAATAAAAAAAATCAAATTTTTTTTCCAAAATTTTCAAAAAAAAATCAAAAAAAAAACCTTTAGTACCGGTTGGTAACACCAACCGGTACTAAAGGTCCCCCGTACCAGGGCGCGAGCTCACGCCACGTGGTGGCACTTTAGCG
>NC_041393.1:11962755-12032548 GCF_002162155.2 Triticum dicoccoides
GGGGAAAGAGAGAGGGGGGGGCCGGCCACCTCTCCTAGTCCTAAATAGGACTAGGGGAGGGGGGAGGCGCGCGGCCACCTTGGGCTACCCCTTTCTCCTTTCCACTAAAGCCCACTAAGGCCCATATAGCTCCCGGGGGGTTCCGGTAACCTCCCGGTACTCCGGTAAAATCCCGATTTCACCCGGAACACTATCGATATCCAAACATAGGCTTCCAATATATCAATCTTTATGTCTCGACCATTTCGAGACTCCTCGTCATGTCCGTGATCACATCCGGGACTCCGAACTAACTTCGGTACATCAAAATGCATAAACTCATAATAACTGTCATCGTAACGTTAAGCGTGCGGACCCTACGGTTCGAGAATAATGCAGACAAGACTGAGACACATCTCCGGTCAATAACAAATAGCGGGACCCGGATTCCCATATTGGCTCCTACATATTCCATGAAGATCTTTATCGGTCAGACCGCATAACAACATACGTTGTTCCCTTTGTCATCGGTATGTTACTTGCCCGAGATTCGATCGTCGGTATCCAATACCTAGTTCAATCTCGTTACCGGCAAGTCTCTTTACTCGTTCTGTAATACATCATCCCGCAACTAACTCATTAGTTGCAATGCTTGCAAGGCTTATGTGATGTGCATTACCGAAAGGGCCCAGAGATACCTCTCCGACAATCGGAGTGACAAATCCTACTCTCAAAATACGCCAACCCAACATCTACCATTGGAGACACCTGTAGAGCTCCTTTATAATCACCCTTTTATGTTGTGACGTTTGGTAGCACACAAAGTGTTCTTCAGGCAAACGGGAGTTGCATAATCTCATAGTCATAGGAACATGTATAAGTCATGAAGAAAAGCAATAGCAACATACTAAACGATCGGGTGCTAAGCTAATGGAATGGGTCATGTCAATCAGATCATTCAACTAATGATGTGACCTCGTTAATCAAATAACAACTCTTTGTTCATGGTTAGGAAACATAACCATCTTTGATTAACGAGCTAGTCAAGTAGAGGCATACTAGTGACACTCTGTTTGTCTATGTATTCACACATGTATTATGTTTCCGGTTAATACAATTCTAGCATGAATAATAAACATTTATCATGATATAAGGAAATAATTAATAACTTTATTATTGCCTCTAGGGCATATTTCCTTCAGCGGCATCGCACGAAGCGGGCGCTGCTCTCCGGTGGTGTACCGGCGCTGCTCCCTGAGGAGGAGAAGGAGGTGTGGAGGAGAAATAGGCAGGGGGAGAAAGCCGAGGATGACTAGCGAGAAGCCGAGGACGACTTAGTTGCGACATGCTTTTGTTGCTGACGCCGTAGTTCGCCATCGCCAATGACTAGCAAGAAGCCGAGGATGCAACACGCGATACTGCCATACCAACGCGACTACCTCCCCCAACCACATCAGGCGGGGGGTTGCGTGCGCATGCGAGCAGTGGCGTGGCTGGGGTGGCGCGTGGTCATGGCTTGTCACCGGAGGTAGCGGCCATGGCAGCCGCAGAGGAGCTTCGTGCGAGGAAGAAGGAATGGACGAGGACGAACGGTTAAGAGGATAAGGTAGATTAAAAAATGATTCATGGGCCTACCTGTATCGAGCACGGAGGGATCGCGAGGCTTACGATTGAAACAGATCATGCAGCGCCCGCGCGTCCAGCGTTGCGTTCGGCCGGCTGTGTTTTTTTGGTATCTTTTCCTGCAATTTTTTTTGAAAAACTGATATTTGTTTGAACACATCAAATTTTTTTCAATTCATTTTGTTTTCAAATTCACGAACCTTTTTACAGAGCTCATGAATATTTTTCAAATACGTGTCAAATCCACGAACTCCTTTTCAATTTATAATTTTTTTTCAAAGAAAGTGATTTTTTTTTCAAGTTCATTGAATTTTCTTTTGAAAATCCGTGAGCTTTTTCTTTTCAGAACCATTGTAGTCTTTCTAAATCTGTGAACATTTTTTTCAAAAATCACAATTTTAAAATCTGGTTCAGGAGGTTCTTATTTTTTGTTTGCTATTTCCTACTAAGATGGCCACCAGTTTTTATACCGTTTCAAATAATTCAAGCAGTGTTGACCACGGAGTGTTCCCGTCCTCCACGCTGGGCCGACCCATTTTTTTTCTATTACACTGCAAAAGAAAATGCGTGCACCTATTTTATCTAATGCGTGAATCTTTTTTCAATACGTTTATTTCATATTCATCAATCTTCTTACAAAACTCGTGCACCTTTTCGAATCCATGAACTTTTTTTCCAATCCACGAACTCTTTTCAAATTTTCATATTTTACCAAAATCCGTGGAGTTTTCATTTCAAATTTTGTGTACTTTTTTCTTCTAAATTGATGAACTCTTTCCGCGCGCGCACCTCACAGCGCAACAAATCCTGGGAGTCCCTAGCTGATGCTCCCAGGCGCAAAAGAGAAGAGCTTTCGTGCAAGGCGCCATTTGAATGGGCCAGCCCATTCCCTGGCGTCACTGCGAGCCAGTACTAAAAATTATGCTGTATCGACTATCGATGAACCGAAAACGCAACCCTACGATAAAGAGCTAGCGTTCCCTACCACTTGAGCTGCTGGGAAATATTGATTAGTGTGCTGCTTTAAATATAAGATGAACATTTCTTTAATAGAAGGACATTTTCATAAATATACTATGAACATTTTTTAATATACGAACATTTCTTCAAAAATACTATGATTATTTTTTAATATATGAACATTTTCATAAATATACGATGAACATATTCTTAATACATGAAAAACTCTTGTATAATACACAAAAAGGAAGAGAAGTAAAAACAAACAGAAGAAACACAGCTTGTTCATCGTGATAAAGTATTAGTAACGATTAAAAATACACAATGAAACATTTCCTTGTATAATGTATTAATGGAAGAAAAAGGAAAGAAAAAAAGAAAAGAAAGATAAAGCCAGAAAGAACACGAAAGAACCAGAAAGAACAAGGCAGAAGGACATGAAAAAACTGAAAAAAAACAAAAAGATAAAAAAATTCAACAGCAGAACCGAACGAAAAAACGAAGCAGTGAACGAGCAACATGTGTTGCCGCGTAATGGGCCACCCCACCCACGGGCGCTCCGAACGATGGGCGGCAAATAGGATCCGCCACCTATCCCGTCCGTTCTTTGCAATCCTTGTTTGGCTAATGACTCCAGGGTTTGATTTAGACCAGGATTATATAATATAGGGTGCAAACGACCGGGATTTGGACTAAAGGTTTTGATTTGCCAAACCTGTACGAGTTTTTGGGTTTCAAATGGACTTTTTCCCATCGCGAAGTGTCACACCGATAGTAGCTAATTATTGGCGGTGTTCACCTTTTCTCTTTTTTTTTTTGAAAAAAACACCACCCATATATTGATCAAATAACAAGAGTCTTACAATCGTTCATTACATAGGTAGCCACGCAGGGCGGAACACAATTACAAAGTACACCATCAGACCTACTAACAAAACTAAATTTAGCTAACTCATGTGCCCCCATGTTAGCCTGCCTCCCAACCTTGACAATCTTGAGATCGTCAATAAACTTGGAGCTGCTGATCGCTTTCTTTTTTAGGTCCACATAAGAGCATGGTTAATAGTATAGCCAACTGCTGGCTATAAGTCATTGTCATGTCATCTATAGCCCATCTTATAGCCAATATGTACAATAATTGATTAGAAGAGTGTACTATTTTTTTTATTATATGTCTCACATTTCACGCTCACAAAGTGCCTAGGGGCACGGGCTAGAGATGACTCTTCACCAAGAGCTCGCTTACCTTCTCTCTCTTCCTTTCTTCCCTCCAACTAAGCAAGAATATATTAATTTATTTCTTATAGCCAGCTGACTCAGCTCTATTGTACTTGCTCTAAGGGCATCTCCAATGGTTGTAAGATAGTTGTTGGTAAACTTTGCCATATAGGATTTTTGATGATGTGTCATATAATAAATGAGGGAAGAGAAGAAGGTTGTATGTACATGAACCAACACCCTTTGCACAAGCTTCAATGTAGAATGAGAGAGCACCTTATTTATTATCTCACATTCTATTGGGCAAACTAGATACAACCCATTGGAGTTGTTGTATGTTAAGGTGTTGGTTGATGACATGGCATATTTTACCAACAAGCTAATATACAAACTGTTGGAGATACCCTAAGAAAAAAAGGCGAAGGCGTTCACCTTTTCTCGTGGCGTGGAAATCGGCATCGGTGTGGTATAACAGTTAGATGCGCCACCAATAAAGTGACCAGAGTAGGCCTATTTTCCTACTAGTGTACAAACTAGGCTGGCCCCGACTTATTACTAGCGTGGGCTTTTTACGGAACCCTACTATTCCTAAAAAGAGCACCGTACTAATAAGTCACGGTCAGGCCAGTACATGGGCCCCACGTATGAGCGAAGGGAGAGGAACCTCAGAACTGGACGGTGGACTGCAAGTTGATGGTCAAGAAATGTGAGGTTTGTTTTATAAAATGGCACTCACGATAGTACTATATATATAGTGGCCACAAAAGATGGTCATTCATCACATAGCCAGCTGTGTAGCCAAAGTTGAGAAACAATGGACGGGCACACCATCCTCTTGTGTATCACCCTCTCCATTCCTCTCATCATCTTTATGTTCAAAGGTCATGGGCGCAAGAATCTCCCGCCTGGTCCGCCGGGCCTGGTCTTCTTAGCCAAGATGTTGATGCATGGGGGGCCGCTCTATCATTTTGGCTCAGTACTTCGCAGCTTGCATGCCCGCCATGGCCCCATCATCTCCGTCTGCCTCGGGCGAACCTTCGTTTTCGTGGCCGACCGCCGCCTCGCGCATAGCGCCCTCATTAAGGGCGGCGGTAACTTCGACAGCCGCCCACCGCCGAACGATATGTTTCAGCTATTTTTAGGGGGTTCTATGGCCGCCTCTCCCCTTGGGGCCTACTTTCGTCTGGTCCGCCGCAACTTGCACCTGGAGGCACTCCACCCATCCCGCGTCAGGCTTTTTGCGCCGGCCAGGCAGCGCATCTGCGAAGCGTTCGTTGGCTCGCTGCGCCGCGAACGCGATGCATCATCCGAGAACATTGTTACGGTGAGGCCATTCTTGGCGCGCTATTTGTTCAATCTGCTCACGTGCATGTGCTTCGGCGTGACGCCTGGCCAGGAAGCGCTGGACGAGATGCAGCAGCTCCAGCTCCAGATTTCGGACGCCGTCAGCAGGTTCCCCATCTTCGAGGGCATCTTCGTCTATCAAATCACCAAGAGGCTACTGCGAAAGCGGTGGGTGGCGCTCCGGAAGAGGCAAATTGAGCTGATGCTACCGCTGATCCGCGCGCCCCGCGGCGGCTCCGAGGGTGACGGTGGCCCCCGATGCTACGCCGACTCCCTCCTGGAGCTGCGCGTGCCAGAAGAAGGGGACCGCCCGCTCAGGGATGAGGAGATGGTAAGCCTCTGCACCGAGTTCATGATTGCCTCAATGGACACTTCCCTGGCCTTGTTGGAGTGGATCATGGCGGACCTGGTAAAGCACCCCGACGTCCAAGCCAAGCTGTATGAGGAGGTGAGGGGCAAGCCTGAGCTCACTGAAGACGAGCTGCGCGGGAGCGGGATGCCATACCTCAAAGCCATCGTGATGGAGGGGCTGCGGCTGCACCCTGTGGCCCACTTAGTCTTCCCACATGGCGTGCAGAGCGACACAGAGATGGGTGGATACATGGTGCCCAAGGGCGCCGACATCAACTTCTTGGTGGGCGACTTTGGGCTCGATGAGACCGTGTGGACCGCGGCGAGGAAGTACCAGCCTGAGCGGTTCTTGCACGACCACGACGTGGACATCACCGGGACAAAGGAGATCAAGATGGCTCCTTTTGGTGCCGGCCGAAGGATGTGCCCGGGCTACGTGCTCGCCATACTGCACGCGGAGTACTTCGTGGGCAGCCTCGTGAGGGAGTTCCAGTGGCTGCCGCCAGCACAAGGTGAACAAGACACTATCGACATGACGGAGGAGCTAGCTGTGGCCATCAACATGAAGCACCCGCTCCGTGCTCGCATCATCCCAAGGGCTTAATTAGTTACTTCACGAGGATGACTAATAAATAAGAAACCACCTCCCGGCCTCTTAATTTGATCGCATCACATTTCTTTTTGAATAATGTTGTCTCCTCTTCAAAATTGTCTGTTAGCATAATAAAAACTGTCCTTTTGGTGTTTCGTTTCAGTTTTCAGTATACTGTAGCGGTTCAGCATATTTTCGGCAACACTCTCGAGTTCCGGCTCATGGTTGGCCGGAAAATATCCCCCAAACTCTTATCTGAGCAGTGATTTTGGGTACCAGCCAATATATTCGGATACAGCCCGGTATCCGCACTTCTTGCCAAACCACCAGAAATCTATGTACCGAGCAAGAAAATTCCCTTCATGTTTCTTGGGGTCTAGGGTTCGTATCGAAGCTGTGTTTATTCCTTTTTCACCTTATTTAGTTTAAAAATAAATAATAATAATAAATTGACGGTGCTATGGCGAGCTTACGCCGGCCTGAACCATTTTTCATTATCGCAGATGAGATTGAGATACAAAACAACGATAAAAATAAATAAAAATGATGTAGGTGTGATTTGATCCAGCAACATGAAGGCAAGAGAGGCTAATACATGACCTAACCACTACGCCAGTAGGAGGATGCTGATAAAATTGAGTCCAGTGCTTATCTATAGAATATTTACAACTTTAAATTCAAAATTCAATTTGAAATTGCATCCAAAAAATTTCCGGTATTTTGTCGTTACCGCGGTAACCGCAAATATCGGTGCCCTGCGAGAAATAAAATGCATTCGGGATCTAAACCCTTGCTGTGGTCAAGGCACAATGCTCACTATTCCCCATTCTCTCGGCCTCTCGTCTCTTCTTCCTCGAGCGCCTCGGCTCCTCCTAATCTTTTCCTCACCACCCACACGAAGTCACCATGGGCATCACTTCCTCTTGTGCCTAGGCCGACCCATCGAATTATGGGCTTGGTAGAATTTTATATTAGTTACTTCCATATACTACCGGGAATTTAACGTTATATAACTTGACTTGTATATTTCGATAATGGGCTTCCTCAAATGCTCGGGGTTTTCATGAGCAAGCAAGTTGGATGGACACCCACTTAATTTCAGTATTGAGCTTTCATACACTTATATCTCTTAGTGCATCTATTGCATGGCAATCCCTACTCCTCGCATTGATATCGATTTATAGACATCTCCATAGCCTTTTGATCCGCCGAGTTGATGCAAGACTTGCCTCCTCCGTTTCGATAATTTGACCCCTATCACTGCATTCTATTCCCCCTAGTGCTATGTCTATGGCTCACGCTCATGTATTGCGTGAGAGTTAAAAATGCTGATAGTTTAACACTGGGGTGCTACTGATTTATATATTTGCCGCGAAGATGGAGTCATATCATTGCTAATATGAGAAAGTGAGTAGGGATAACATTCGTTAATGATCATATATTTTGGATGTCTAATGATTATGCTTATGTTCGTGGATATTATTATGTTGATATTGTTATTTCATCCCTTCATAATTTATATGCCATAAAAGAGATTACATGATAGACATGTTAGATAGCATTCCACATGAAAATTTTGTTTTTTATCATTTACGTACTCAAGTAAGAGAAGAAATTAATCTTGGGGATGCTAAATCGTCTCCAACATATTCACTACAAGAAACCTGTTAACCCATGATGGATTTTCGGTGACAATTTCAAAATCATCATGAACGGCCTGGTACAGCACCGCAAGCCCGCCAGAAGCCCTAAACATTTCCCCGTATAAAGGCTAACCCTAAGACACACCCGTCCCTTATCTCTTTTCTCCGTCCGCCGCCACCACGCATCTCATCTCCTCGTCCCCGTCCTCCACTACCACGCATCTCCTCGTCCCCGTCCTCCACCACCACGCATCACCTCGTCCCCGTCCTCCGCCTCCACGCCTCCCATCTTCTCCACCCCGTCCTTGGCCTCCACTTCCCCACCTCCAACCGATGAGGGCAGCCAAGATCCATGGCGATGGCGGCTGAAGCGGCCCGATGGAAGCGGAAGCCAACCATAGCTGATGCGGTGAGCAGCTGCTGCTCGCAAGCAACGACCAGGGCCATGGATCTACTGCATGGGCCTTCTACTCCATCCCCCAGGCCGCGCTGCTGCCTCGCCGTCTGGAGATTCGAATCAGCCAGCGCGGGACGAGGAGAGGACGACGACTGTGACCTGTAGGAGGCACAAGCTCGACCTTGCTAGGGACGATGCCACCCCGCACAAGGTCCCTCCCTACCCCATCGTGTCCTTTCTCCTCCATTCATTCTTTCTCTGTCCCATCCCCAATCGAGTTTTTTTTGCTTCGATTCAGATCAGCAGGAGCTCTCCGTCTCTCCAGTTCCATGGATGGTGACGACCGGCATCCCACCCTCGAGCTTGACAGCAAGATCGTCCGCCCCGACCACCATGATTCCCCACAGAACAAGGTCGACTCTCGCTTTGTTTTTCTTTCCTTTCCAAGTGATTACTGCTCTACACTAGCACAGTTCTCCAAGGGCTCTCACATTTTCTTGTACTGAACCATGATGCACAAAACGTGCGTACTTTGTTTTCGCACATGCAAGTTACAGCCAACTAGCATTGCGAGCAGTAGCAATGTAGAATTTCTGAGATCATCTAGTTAGTTAAAGCTGCTAGTTCAATAAGTAAACGCCCATGAGATCCTCCTGTTGATTCCTTGCTACTCTGTGCATGCAGCAAGGATGTTATTGCCAGTGGGGCAGGTGATGATGCTATCTGCCATTTTGCCGAGGAGAAGAGTACCATGGAATCTTATCCTTCCACTGAACATTCAAATTCTGGAACTCTTGATTTATCTCCATGGGATCTACTTAGTTGACCACTTTGTCCAAGTAATATTTGTGGCAGATAGTGGGGTGCGATGTTCCAACACGGTTTGTTCATTTTCTTTGTAAATGCAGTGACCACCCTTCGAGAATTTTGGAAACACAAAGTAGACCCCTCATTGTACAATAACATTGTATTTCACAATATTCTTATATTTAGGTCGTTAATACACTCCTCACATTTTCCCCATGACATGGATATGTTCAGAAGAGTAAAATGACCCCAGCAATGTAAAGTGGATTAAAATGGGCATAATACTCACGATTCATATACTTTGCATGACTAGTCCAATGTCTGGCAGCAAGTGTTGTGTTATGCAAATTTCTAGTAAATGATGCAATAAACAATTTCCTCAAGTTTTATTGCTAAGCTTTTCGGTAAACTGTCAACATTGCGTTAGAATTTTTTTTTGTTAATCTTCTGTGTTTGAAGTAACTAGAATCGGGGCAATGAAAGTGCTAGTGCTTTGAAGTTATGTTCTTCTACAGGTCTGCACATATATTTCTGCAAGTCATTTCATTGCTTAAAACTTTGAAGGAATGCTAAATTTATTACTTGATGGCTTATACCTGCAGTTAGTGTTATATTTCTACATGCACGTTACTTCTAGATGCTTGGAGGCATGAAGTCATGCTCGAAATTCCATAGTGCCTTAACCATCAATGGCAACATAATTATCAAATAAAGTTCACAGATAAACTTACAAAACACATCAAGTCTTTGATGTTTTTGAGCTACTCCCGTCGCTAGTTTTTTCACTCAAAATATGGGGCACGTACACAACTTGTTTAGGAGGCGGGCTGCAAATCCGGTCAAGTGTTGTGTTTGGTTTCCATGGATGTTCTCAAAACGTGGGAAAGTGTCCAGTTCAAAGCATCGATGCATGCATCTAGTGTCCGTTATCTATAATTTTTTATTTGATTAACAATTCCATATCCTTCTCCTAAACGTACAGGTCTCTATTTTTACCAAACTAAACAATTGAAAATTGTGTATCTTTCTCTTGAACATACAGGTACATGCCATCTTTTGCTGTCAAGTATCATTACACATGATAATTGAATGAATCTTGTGCATTGTATTATGTATTGTACCCCATTGTCAGACAAGTGTTTTTCTATTTCTTGTTTGCATGATATGCAGAGTACTTAACATTTCATATTTTACCCATAATTTGGTTGTCTTAATTAATACAGATCTACATGAAACTTATATGTAGCAGATACTATGTTATTCAGTTTTTACATTTGTTACAATTCTCTTCTATCTATTTATATCTAACATACCGAATGGTCTTGTAAATATGCTAGGTATGATTGCATAGTGGGCTACTTGGTGCTGCCAATAACAATCAGCATGACATATGCATAGTGTCCATCAGGAGGGCTGACGACAAGATGAATAATAACTTGAGTAGTTTAATTGTTCTCTTTGTGTGAGCTGGATTGTACTATTTTCTAACTTTGTTGAGTGATATTTTGTCAACCTATATTGTAAAATTACCATTTCTTGAAGGATCTTGTAAACTTCTATATTGTAAATACCTGTGGATGATTGCATATTGATTCATATATGTATGTATGAAAATTTGGAAATACTTTGTCTTGGGCCATAGTTTACATTATGATTAGTGGAACGCATTATGCTTAAAAATGTACTTGGTGAAAATTGGGCCGAATGAAATAGGCTAATGGCAGAACTAAATTTATATTGCCCCTAAATCCATGACGATTTCTGTGACAGAAAAAAGTGTCCACGTAGGCAGCCACGTCATCGCAGTTGGTCAATTGAAAATCCTACGTGGCGTTAGTCCATGACGGATTGTTCCGTCACAATGGTTTGGGCCTTGGGCAGGCCTGGGGAAAATCCATGACGGTGAAAAACCGTCATGGGCAGCATGATGTCAAATTATGACGCGATATACATGAAGGACATTAACTCCGTCATGGGTGGGCACCCATGATGGTTTTCTCCTGTTCCATGACGGACTGTTACCGTCACGAATTAACAAATTTCCTGTAGTGATTTATAGCTTTTGCTTGTTTCATGCTATTATATTATTAATCTTTGATATTTTATATGCAATTATATGCTAGTTTATATCATTTTTAGGACTAAACTATTAATTTTATGCCCAATGCCAGTTGCTGTTTTTTTGCTTCATTTTCACTTTTCAGAAAATCAATATCAAACGAAGTTCAAAGGGAAAAAACTTTGAATTAATTTTTTCTGGACCAGAAGGAACCCTAAAAGTTTTGGGAGAAGACCAGAAGGCATACCGGGGAGTCACAAGACCATAGGGTGCGCCACGGCAGGGTAGTCGTGCCCTCTAAGCTTGTGGGTCCCACGTAACTACGTTTGACCTGATTCTAAGCCTACAAATTCTCAAATATTCCCCAAACCAACAGAGAGCCACCCAAAACACTTTTTCCGCTGCCACAAGCTTCTGTTCTTCCGTGATCCCATCTAGAGGTCTTCTCCAGCACCCTGCCAGAGGAAGAACTGATTACGGAGGGCTTCTACATCATCCTTGTCGCCCTACCGATGATGCATGATTAGTTTACCACGGACCAATGGGTCCATAGCTAGTAGTAAGATGGTTTCTTCTCTCCCTTTGATCTTTAATAATATGTTCTCCTCAATCTTGTTGGAGTTCTATTCGATGTAATCTTCTTTTGCGGTGTGTTTGTTGCGATCCGATGAATTGTTAGTTTATAATTAGATTATTCATTAAAAGTAATTGATTATTTTCTGAACTTTATTACGCACGATTGTTATAGATTTATGTTTCTCTCCAATCTATATGTTTGGTTTGGCCAACTAGATTGATTTATTTTGCAATAGGAGAGGTGTTTTGTGATGAGTTCAATCTTGCGGTGCTCTATATCCCAGTGACAAAGTAGGGGACAAGACACATATTTATATTGTTCTATTAAGGATAAAATGATAGGGTTTATTCATATTGATTGAGTTTATTTTGTCTATATCATTTCATGTTGCTTAAGGTGTTACTCCATTTGTTATTAATTTAGTAACCCACATGCATGCTGGATAGCAGTCGATGGGTGGAGTAATAGTAGTAGATGCAGCAAGGACCCGGTCTACTTGTCTCGGATATGATGACTATATATGTGATCATTGTCATGAATAACATCATATGTATGCGCTTTTCTATCAATTGCCGAACAGTAATTTGTTTATCCATCATATGCAATGTGTTCGAAATAGAAGCCTTTGTGAAAATTATGCCCCCGTGTCTACTTTTAACATATATAAAATCCAACAATACCTGGCTGGACTTTTTCTACGTCATTTTATTTTGCAATTTATTTTATCTATCTAGCACTAAAAGATTTGATCCTTGCGAATAACCTCCAAGGAGATTGACAACCCTCTTGATTGCTTTGGTTCAACTATTTGCTTTTGTGTGTGCATATGCTGCTAACGAAATTTTATGCGGTTCTTCTACTGGACTGATTACCTTAATTCTTAACTGAGTGAAATACTTATCTCTACTGTATTACATCACCCTCTCCTCTTTGAGGACATCCCACCGCAGTTCACAACTAGCAATTGGTCGTCCATTCTCTCGCTTGAGCTACAGGATGTTGCCAATCACTTCGAGGGGCTGGTGGAACCTTCCATGTGGAATCGGTGCACCCAGGATTTGGTGGAACGGAAAGAATTTGTATCATGTCCTCGCAGGCCATGGCTACCATCGGTCGCAGCTACGCGCAGCGTGCCTCGGCTGTGTGGGTTAGCAGTCATCTGCTTCTTCATGTTTGCCCCCTTCCTACAGCTTGGGGTCTTCTGCTTCATTTGTGTTGTCTCCAGCCCCAATTTCAAGCCAGGAGTTGTCTTCATCGTGCGCCACTCTTTGGGGCATCTCGCCCCCGGTTTTGGTCAGGAGATGTGTTTTGCCTCGGAGTCTCCTTTGGTCCTTGGTTTTTGTCGGGAGTCGTGGTCCGACTCAGAGTCACACTTGGTCTTCGGGTTCGGTCCTGAGTCGTGTATTGGCTTGGGATCGTCTACGAACTGGTTTGGAAGACGCCTCGACTTCTGGATTACTTCTATCGGTACGCCACATGTGTTTGTTGACTAATGTACCCCTTTTGCTTCCACGTTTGATATACGTGCAATGTGTGGGTTATGTTCCGTTTGTTTTTCGGTGTCACGGTTGTTTGTTACTTCCGGTCTAAATTTCTGTATTGGCGGTGGATATATAATGGCTGTTTAGAATGCTGGCATCTCGATTGCGTGTATGTTAGGGTTGATGTATAGCCAGCGTGTATTATTTTTGTGGCGGTGGGATCTGTGTCTACTTTTGCTAGGTTGTCATGGTTTGTTTGATCCTTATTGTCTTCAGACTTCAGGCAATGCTTAGTGGCTAATGTATCCCTTTTTACATTCGCTTGTTTTTCAGTGTCATGATTGTTGATTATTGTCAGTCTAAATACGATAGTTCGACAGACGACAAGGGTATGTTTCCTTGCCTCACACCTTGCATTGGATCTTCGTTATGCGCTAGAAAATTGTTGTTTTGTGTAGTGCGTTCCCCAACATTGTGAACGATTATGAACGTCATTTCACTCTTGGTGAGCTATTGGCGTAGTATTTCAGAACCATCCAACACTCTGAATTACGAATGGTTCTGCCCTACAATGAACATTTTTTTTGAAGAACTACAATGAACATTGTTACACGTACTACGTGTACAATGATGGCAATGCGTCTGACTGGTCGGTCGTATTGCCGATGACCATGTTAAATTTAGCAGTATGCATGCGTTTTGGGTTGATGTAATTAGACGATGAAATAGTTAAGCCACTACACTAAAACGTCTCTGTGTACACCGGTCAAAACCCTCATCAGAAACTGAAAAATGGTCCGTGTGCACGACTCAGTCATTATGTGAAAGCACAGTATGGAAACGGAGTATTAGCAACATAAGTACTCCCTTCATCTCAAAATTCTTTTCTTAAATTTGTCTAGATACGGATGTATCTAGTCATTTTTAGTGTAAGATACATTTGTATCTACACAATTGTAAGACAAGAATTTTGGGACGGAGGAAGTAATATATAACCGTTGCTTAGAAGTACTTACATCAGATACGGTGTTTAGTTACATAACCGTTTGGGATGAGGGCTAGGGAAAACAAAAAAAGCACAGTGAGGCTGGCTGCACAGTCGACAGAGTCCCCCGGCTCCTGCAACTTGACGGCCGCCGGTTCTTCACTGTCTTGCTCTACGCCCGTTCAGTCGACGACGCCGGCTCAATAGATGGTCGTCGTCTTCTACCTATTTAGTTATTCACAAGTCTTTATCCTATACACTCCGGCTTCAGTGGACCGTGGGCGGAGGCCCACTCCTACGCCTTCATAGGCGCCACATAGTAGTCTCCAGGCTTCCTCCCCGCCGTATAGGATATGAAAAATTCATAAGATAATCCATGTTCTTTTACAACTAAGAACTGACACACAATGTTTACAAGATAATCTATTATATACTTAAAACAAGAGACAAATAAGCCATCACGTTCGTCCACATATGCTAATAGTTTTACACCGTTCGATTAAAATAACAATGGCTAAGATTTAAAAAAATTACGTAACATCTTAATGTGTGCGTACCAACATATTGAACTATCAAGTTGTCACGTTTCCACAGTTTCAAAAAGAAAAAGTTGTCACGTATGCATGAATATGCATAAGCATGTGCGAAGAGGCATGTGGGCATCCGATTGTAATTAAACTAGGCAAGCAAAAGTGAATTCCTCACCACGTACGTGCACATATATGGTAAACTAGACTAATCTGTTTAGATTTAACGAGTCCACTCTGAACACGTATAATACCTTCTAGCAAAAAGAAAAGATGCAGTCCGTATCCACTCGTCTTAAAAAGTACAGTCCACCGCAAACAAAAAGTATAGTATATTGAAAAGAAAGGAACGCTACAATCCGTATCCATCCGCCGGATGTAGTCATTACTGTAATTAAAGTAGAGATAAGCGTTTGATTAACACCTAATCAAGATTATTAGTCTGATTATTAACAAAAAGAATACTCCTTAACAGGTATACATAATAGAGAACACAACTCGATTTATATTTGTGGTTCTAAATAATATTCCCTTTTCTTATTAGCACAATTCAGTTTAGATTCTCTCGCAAAAAACTCAGTTAACATTATACAAATTCATCGATGGGATTTAATTGACTACAAAATGCTACCCATACATCTAAAAGTGGAATACAGTTTTAAACAAACCAGTGACCTGATTACCATTTTATTAAAATTTATATTGATGCAATGCAACAGACTGAAAAATTGAGCGAGGGAAAATAGATGCGTATTCCTCGATAGTTATTCATAGCTTCTTATCCCTTTGTACTCACACGGATCTCTGTGATCGGATTGGATGGCTCATAACGTCGACATATAAATAATCATTTGTCTATCGCTCAAGAGTCAAAATGTTTAAGATTAACTTTTTATCAATAACATCTGGCTGTAGTGGAAATACTGATTCTTCACGAAGTTGAGTGTAAGAGAGAAATATTAAGGTATGTGTGGAAATATATGGTTTTCGTTGCATAAGCTGATGTTAGACCATTAATCATTCCCCGTGACACGTCGTTGTCGTACAAAAAAATAAAGACCAAAAATGGGGTCTCCATAGCCTGATTGTGTTTCCTCTTATATATGTATAAATTAAACCGAATACATTGTTTATCCATAGATAAAATAATGGCAGATAAAAAGAACAATGCCAATTATAACAATAGCATGCAATAGTAGAGAACCTTTTAGCCAAAATGTTAAGAACAAAACTTACATCAAATGCCTAAATAATCAATTTAATTACACTACCATGAGAAGATGTGGAACCATGTATATATGGAAAGAAAAGACTACCACAAGATTTTTACAAACGACTTGATTTAAGCAATGATATTCCATGTAAATAGTCACATAGGGGCGAATCAAAATGAAAAAGAAAAATGAAGAAAACAATAATTAATATATATAGCCGCACAAATGCGCGGGTCACACTACTAGTTTATGTTATTTTACAAGTAAGAACATGCACACAAAATATGAAAGCTAAACGATGTGAAGTCACTATAAATATCTACAAAAATAAGTAACTTCACTTCTCTTAGCAAAATAGAGGAAAATTGCAACTACATAATTGTTAAGCTATGCTAATATCTATAATTTACACTAAATATCTAAACAGAACATAGTTAGAAGTTAATAAGTCATTAATAGGAAAAAGGCTATAGATGATATGGCCACTAATTGCGCACCAGACATATGGTGCGTCACTACTATATAGTAGTGACACACCATGTGTTGGTGCGCCATTAGTGTGATAGACACTAATGGCGCACCACGCCCATGGTGCGCCACTACTAACATATTTTTTTTTCAAAAATACTAATGGCGCACCAGGGCACAATGTGTCATTACTAGTTTTAACTAGTAATGACGCACCACTCACCTCGTGCGCCACTACAATCATTTTTTTGCAAAACTACTATCATTTTTATTTTTCGAACTCATGAATATTTTTAAATTTATTTCACGGGCACTTTTTGAATTCATGACGACCCACCTCACCCTCCCCCGCTCCACCGCCGCCGACGACCCCCCGCACCCTCTCCCGCTCCACCGTCACAAATGAATGCAACTAGAAATCCAAATAAACAAATTTGATTATATTTTCAAATAACAAATTTGATGATATTTTCAAATAACAAATTTGATGATATTTTTAAAAAAATTATTAATGTTTTTATAAAAAATTATTACTGTTTCATATTCATATGCATTTTCTAAAAAATTATTAGATGCAACAAAAAATATTAATAAAAAGTTACTTATGGCGCACCTCTGGCTGGTGCGCCATTGCTATGCAAAAAAAAAGTTACTTATGGCGCACTTCTGGGTGGTGCGCCATTGCTACCTAAAAAATGTTACTTATGGCGAACCGCTCGGGGGGTGCGCCATTGCTAACCTTCCCCCCTCTACCCCTTTCCCCCCGAGCGCCGCCTCCTCCCCGAGCCCAATCCCCAATTCCCCGAGCCCTCGACCTGCTGCTCCGCCGCCGCCTCGACCCACTGCGCCGCCACCAGTCACCCCGCGCCGCACGGAGACGTCCAGGAGGACCGCCGTCGACTTCTTCTTCATCTACGGGTTCTCAATCGACCGGAGCTGCACCGTATCGTCGCCATCGTCGTCTTCCCCAACCTCGGCCTCCCTCTTCCACCTCGTCATATCGCTCCGCCCCCGCCAACCCCGACCTCCCGAGATCATCGTCGAGCACCTGGGTGAGGCCCTTGACCGATTTCCCCATTCCCCCGTCAGTTCGTCGCCGTAGCCACCGTCGTCAAGCTCCTACGTTGCCTTGCTGTTGCGCTGTCGCTGCAGTTGGCCACGCCCGTGCACACATGCACTTGCGTGTTGCCGCCCACGGCCGCGCTCGCCCTCGCCCTGTTGCTGCTCCTCCCTCTTGCTTTACTCCTGCGGCTCCTCCTCTCAACGTCTTGCCACTGCTCTTCTCTGAAACCTCAAAACTGATGCTGCTCCTCCTCTCCACTTCCCTCCTGCCGCACTTCTCTGAATCTGAATCCTTGTTGTCTCCCTCCCTCTCTCTCTCTCTCAAATTTCTTTGAATTTGAGAAGTGTACTGTTCAGAATTGTGTAATGTTCAGATTTTATATATTCTTGCAACCTATTAATTGTTCAGTTTAGATTCGTGTTTGTCTAGTTTAGATTCGTGATATATATAAGGTACATTGATACACAACATGCAGTTGCAGCCCCCATAGATACTTTTTTTTTGTTTTGAAAAAGACGATATATGAAATGTGAGAATTCTTAAAATATGAATTACCGTGAAGTAGCTTGGTCGTGCCAAGAAAATGCTGCATTTTTGGTACATGAAAGGTTTATGCTGATTCAGCAAATCCATGTGGCCTATTGAAAATTTAGAACTTGTGGTCAGGAGATGTTTGGGAAAAAGGAGTGTAGGTACTGTTCTTGTGTTGGGATAATTTTATAGATTTTTAGGAGCTAGGGGAAATAGGGTTGTAGTTGTAAACTGAAAATGGATCGGAATGGAAAAGTGGGTGTTTCTCTCAAAAATTTCAAAAGAGTAGGATGGGTCTTTATTCAAAAATGATTTATAGGAATTAAGGGTCTCCCAAAAATTTTGTGGCAATTTTATAAAAATTATTTGAATTAGTTTTAGTGCAACAGAGGCAACTCAGAGTTTGAAAATGGCATTAAAGGAATTTGTTTTTGTGGTAAATTCTATTATGAAATAATTCCTACTATTATTTAAAATATAAATGAAATGATTTGGAACACCAAGCAAGAGTTACGTTTCAAGTTGCTGAACCTTTTCATATAAGCTTGCAGAAGATTTAATTGATCATACAGAAAATGAAAAACGAAGGTCATACCGATCCTAGTTGGTATTATTTTTCATGGCTATAAGATATATTGATGTACCCCGAGTGAAGGGAAGGAGTTTGCTGGGTTTTGTCTCCGACCATCGTGTCGTGATTATTTTGCAGGTACCATGAGAGGCCCTTGAGTTTGCCAGAATGTCGATTAACTTCCGTTCTGGCAAATTTGGATACTCCATATGCCCTATTTTCAGCAAAGGTCATGCTGAAATTTTTCGTGAATTTTTGCATGACTTTGCTAAAAAAATAGGACATATGGGGTACTTGCGACAAATGCATGTGCCTTGGTATCTTAGTACTTAATTAAGTAGGATCAACTTCCTCTTGTGTTATACATATAGAAGTGTGATATCAACTCATAGTTATTACTAATGTCAGTTGCTCGTCATCGATAAACCCTAATTTGGAAGAGGAACCACTCATCCTATGTAGTTTTCAATTATGAACGTAGGATATGTCGTCATCGGACGATGAAAGTCTCCCGGGGGAGTGCGGCTGGTGCCACGACGATCGAGGTCTGTGCGACATGCCTCACCTGGACGATGATCGGCGCTTCAGCATTAAGCATGAGGAGACCTTTGAAGTTGAAACGGTACGCAACGACGACAAGTGTTATTTTCATAATTAAGCATGACTTCAACTATTTCAACATGTAATTTTCATCTTTTACAATTCGAGTATAGCTTATCCCATGCCATGCAAGACGCTATGTCTTGGAGAGGATGGATTTTGAAGACCATGAAATTTCTGACACAAAGAAAATTCACCTAAGGACACATCACGATGTGGATTTTGAAGTAAATCTGTATAATTCTGGGAGCGTAACCCATTTTGGTTGCAAAAATTGGGAAGCATTTTGCAAGATGTATGGTTTTGATGATGATATGCTTCTCACCATGGATCTTGGTGATCCTAAAATTGAGCAAGACAATATGGACATTTGGGTCCTTGTTGATACACCTCCAGTTCTACCGCCATGTGAGTTTCTCAAACATAGTTATTAGCTAATTTATATTATTTATTTCAAAATAGTTGACAACTTATTTCCATTGACAGCTTATTTTCATTGTTCAAAGAATGTACGGGAGATGGTAGACAAAACCCACTACACCGATGGCTCCGAATTAACAACTTACAAGGAGAAAAAATCATCTGGTCGGATTTTCTACTGACTTTGAGAATTACAATATCTACAATCAAATTCTTCAACATTATGGTCAATACGTGCCACTAGTACATGTGTTCAACTACGGTAACTACCATGGAGATACCCTGGTAAGATTTTTTACTATTACGACATCCGTGCATCTTTTGCATACTTCTAAAACTAGTACATCATTGCTAACTATGAAGTTATTACTATGTTTTTCAATAGATAATCCCAGAGAATTGTGTGCCTCATTTGATGTATCAGAAAGGTAGTCTTAATGTTTTGAACATACAGCCAGGTCATCCTACGAATCTGAACTGTCCATACGAGATTTCTAAAAGAAGTGGAGACATGCAAATCAAAGGATGGAAAAAATGTATGGACAGTCGTAAGGAGGTTCTTGGAAGCAAAAGGAAGCGAAGCACAAGAATTGGAGACAGGATGATCTTCATTCTCCACAATGGAGAGTCAGGGTCTATATTGTTTTATGTTATTTTACCTTAAATAGGGTATTTAGGTCGTGCCTAATACTGATGATCATGTGCTAAGAACAATTAAGTAGGGTTGGTTCGATGACTATCAAGATGATGATCGTATGACTTGTTATCAATAACGAGTAGAAGTTGTATGATGATGATTAGTAGGACTTGTTAGGATTAGTATTACTTTCGACAAACTCGCTACTCGCGGTCTCGATACTTGTAATGTTCTATCTTTGTTCGGCCTTTTGAATTCGGAGACTAATATGATGAATTGTATTCGGAGACTAATCTTCTATTGTATTCGATGAATCTGCCGTTGCTGTGTGGTGCTATCTATATTTTGTCCAATAATATATTTTGTAACCTGTGAAAATATCAGAAAAGAAAAAAATAATCTCTAATATTCATACTAGTGGCGCACCACCACATAGTGCGCCATTAGTAAGCCAGAGCACACTAATGGCGCATCATCCACCAGTGTGCCATTAGTATGCCAAAGCACATGAATACTGGGAGGCATACTAATGACGCACCGTGGGCTATACTAATGGCGCACTGCATGGTGCGCCATTAGTAAAAAAATACTAATGGTGTGATACTAGTGGCGCACCTGTAGTGCGCCATTAGTAGGCCTTTTCCTAGTAGTGAGTAATTACACGAAGATTAGCAAAACATAGCAAAATTAGAACTTCATAATTGCTTAGCTATGCTAATATCTATAAGTCACGGTAAATATCTAAATAGAGCATAAATAGAAGTTAATAAGTAACTACACTAAGCTTAGCAAAAAAGAGCAATAGTTATGTTCTAAGACGAGCAAAAATTACAACTTCATAACTACTCCCTCTGTCCGGAAATACTCGTCATCAAAATGAATAAAAGAGGATGCATCTGGATGTATTTTAGTTCTAGATACATCCTTTTTCGTTTATTTTGATGACAAGTATTTTCGGGCGGAGGGAGTACTTAGCTATGCTAAATTACGACCTAATCTGTGCTAATATCTATAACTTATGACATACTGTAAATATATAAACAATTTTGACAATCAATGGTATTGGGTTCCTTTTAGCAATCTTAGAATGATTATGTTATTTTTTTAGCTTTAAGATTAGTTCATTATTGTATTTTTGTTTGTACTCTATTTTCTCGTACAATTTTACAATTTCTTAGTTGTGCTTTCTCATGCATTACCAAACGCGCCAGTCGCCATGTTGAAGATAACCAATCTTTGCATAGGGTTGTATCCTATTTACTGCATAGATGTAGAAATCCAAGACAAGTAGGTTTATAAAAATGTATCAGGCAGTTTGCGACAGTACGTAGCGAGCTCAAGAAAATTGGGTCTATGACATTAATGCGCGGCCCAACCAAGAGACGATTGGCACGTTACATGGTCCTAGATAAGGTGCGTATTAACAGCATACACTCGTGAAATAATGTACGTGTTCCAAACTAGTAGTTGTAGGGGTGTTTGTTTTCATGGATTTTTTTTGTGTAGGGACTAGAAAAAGTCCTTTTTAGAGATTTTTTTACCAAACGGGAGGGACTTTTTAGGGACTAAACTAGGCATTTGAGACTAAATGAAGAAGACTCTCAAGGAGAGTCTTTTCGAGACTTTTTGGGACTTTTCCAACAATGCCCCTCCATGCACCCATTGGCCCGCCACCCCATGGTGTTGTTTGATTGTTATTTTTCTATATACTAGGGGCAACATGGTCATTTAATAACCTCTAGGAAGGGACTAGGGACTTTTTAGTCTCTAGAAACAAACAGGGAGAAACTTTTTAGGGACTAGAGACTTTTTAGTTGGGATTAGAAAAAGTCTTAGGACTAGAGAACCAAACACCACCGTAGTAGTTGTAGCTGTTAGGTTCAATTATTTGGTGGGACTAGATCCAATTCAATTCAAAGAATTATTGGTAGTGCCGTAACAATCAATGGGCCTATAATAACAATCTTACTATCCAACCTAACAAAAAAACATTTTAATAATTTAGGGAGATATTGGCAGCCTGATGGTTGTGAGATTGAGATAATAGTGGGCGGATCTAGACGCCAATCCTAAGTTAAATAGTGTGTGGAACTAGGTGCGATTAAATACACAAACTTAATGTCACATCTACTATCTCGTTCTTGGCAGGGTTGGTTTCTATTCATGTCGTTTGCTATCCTGTGCGTCACTCTTTATCGTCTTGGACCATGCATATATCCATGAGCCATGTCGGTCGATGGTGGAGGCATGGTCAACTCGGATGTTTTGACCTGTCACAACATTGTCCGTTTGTGCTACTGTATGTGTTTGAGCTGGAAGTATAGATCCGGGCGAGCGAATATACAAGGTCTTCTATCCCGCAGTTTCTATCAATATTTATGATGAACATCTTCCCGCTCACGAACCTGCCGCCACTGCCAGTCGCCGTTGTTGTGACTTGCGTTCCTCCTAGCCTCCATTAGTCGTCTCCAAAGAGTAGTCATGCTTCTCCATTCCTGACGTTGGCAGACCTCGTGCATCCTTGATATCTCGATTGATTCTTGACTATACATAGTAATATGTCATGGCATTATGTGTGTTCAAATATGGGGAGTATTATCAACGTACAATAATGTAGGTGCTGCAAACCAGCTGCAGCTGTTATGTTCAATTAGATGGTGGGACTAGATCCAACTTAATTCAAAGGCCTATTGGTAGTGCGGTAACAATCAATGGGCCTGTGATAACAATCCTATTATCGAACCTATAGAAAAAGAGGCATTTAAAGATTTAGACAGAGACTGGCAGTCTGATGGTTGTGAGATCTAAACGTGAATTCTAGGTTAAATAGTAGGTGGAACTAGATGCGATTAAGTTCACAGACTTAATGTGACATCTAGTAGCTCGCCTGGCGGGGTTGGGTTTCATTTATGTCGTCCGCTCTAGTGTGCAGCATTGTCCGCCATCTTGGATCATGCATATATCTTTGAGTTGTGTCGGTGGGCTCGGATGTTTTGATCCGTCACCACATTGTTCGTTTGTCCTGCTGTAATAGAGCCCAGCGAGTGAATATTTTCTATTCACCACATAGTTGTCGTTGATACATCCTACGAAAGTCTTTTCAGATAGGAGGGAGTGGTATACATATAGGAATCCAAGTCAAGTAGGTTTATAGAACATTACCCGGCAGTCTGTGACAGTAAAGTAGCACGGTCCAGGCAGGAGATGATCCCCTTGCATTTAAAGCTGTAGACATATTTGCATGGTGTAATGTACGTCTTCCAAACTATATGTAGATGCAGCTCTTATGCTCACTTAATTGGTGGGACGGTCAGATGCAATTCAATCAAAAGGCTTATGGGCCTACTATCACCTTTATTGTTCTACTGTCCTACATGTTCAGAGATATAATGGATGGATCTAGACACGAGTTGTCAGGTAAATAGTGGGTGGCCATACAGACTTTTATTTGTGGACCATGCGATATATAAATCCCGGACGGTCATCATTTTGTTGCAGGCATGGTCGGCTCAGTCGAGCTGTACCATCCCTCATCCTAAATCAATTCTGTCGGTAAAAAATCTTTTGTTTATGCTAGATTATGTGTTTACCATCATGCAAACAGCCATGGTCAAGGTCACTCTCCTATATCAATCTGACCAGGTTGTTATTGGTCTTGACAAACCTTTGCAATGGTGGCGTGCCCTTTTCAAGCGAGGACTAGGTCGCGTTGAGGTCGTAGTCCAAGTTAGCGGCAAACACCATAATCGACAACCTAAACACGCTCCCAATCCACGAACTGAGTAGTTCCTTAGCCTATTCTTTTATTATCTCAATCATTTTTCTTTGGACCCCCCTACGCCATTGTGGATCTCTCCATAACAACATTATTGTGGTCAAACGACATTATGATGCGTGGAGTTGTGTTGAACCGTACCGCTCAGTAGGCCACCGTTCCTCATTACGTACTTTGTAAGAAATAGGGTTACAATATATTGAGTCGGTACACAGATCAGTATACACATTGTAAAGATTACAATAATGTGTAACACTATATCCTGGATCCGATCTTGGTCGGTTTACATAATCGGCGTTCGCCTATCATGGCGTGTCTTGAACTCCAAAATAGTGCATTCGAGCCCCGCTTAGGGTCTGAAACGCTTGTGGTGGGCCACCGTGTGCAGAGTGGCCAACCTTTAGCTTTAGTGGGCTGAGACAACAATGTTTAGTTAATCCTATTTTATATTCATGTTTGTTGTTCTCTCTTCAGGCGGTCTTTATCATCTGAATCATTTTTCTTTGGGCCCCAGTCGGCTGATGGCGTTGGCAAGGCTTTAGTCCTCAAGCCTGCCAGAGTGACAGACCAGATAAGGTAGCATACTACAAACCATCTATCTATCTATCTATCTATCTATCTATCTATCTATCTATCTATACCTCTATATCTATATCTATCTATCTATCTATCTATCTATCTATCTATCTATCTATCTATCTATCTATCTATCTATACCTCTATATCTATCTATCTATCTATCTATCTATCTATCTATCTATCTATCTATATCTATATCTATCTATCTATCTATCTATCTATCTATCCATATCTATCTATCTATCTATATCTATACCTATACTAATCACGGACTCCCTAAAAAATCACACGTTAATTAGAATTTACAAGCCGTTTATCTAGCGGGACCAAATAATTACCGGTCTAGATCGACTCGTGAAAACTCGAGGAGAAAAAATCTCGAGGAGTCCTTGCGTGTTGTCCCACCTGTTTAGCGAACTCTTCCTCAAAACAAAACTCTTCCTCGCAGACACCACCTCCTCCCTTTGTTCAGCAATCAATCTCCTTAGATCCCAAAAAGAAAAAAGAAGCAGCAATCTATCTACAGAAACGATCCATCCAACTTCTCTCTTACCCCATTCCTTGAAGCTTGAACCATGATAAACTGGAGGAAGAGATCCTTCCATGCATGATCCGATCGGACTACAATCTAGGATGGGTGATGCAGTGGAGAAGTGTTGAGTCGGATCGAACTGCAGTCATTGTTCCCGAGGGTGCAGGGTGGAGGAAGTACAACAGATTGATGGCATCGCGGTGTCTCCGCCTCGGACATCTCCCCAAGTCTTCGCTGCCTCCAGCATGCTCCCCTTCCTCACCCACGCTCTTGGCGAAGGTCTCCAGTATCCACTGCCCCCTTCACATCCACATCAAATCCAAACTCAGCCAGCACATCTCCGCAAGTCAAGTCATCTCCTTTCCTGGCCAAGGTCTCCACTGCGTTCTTTGTGCGATGATCGGCCACTGTGTTGCCGCCGGTTTCTTCTCCAATGGCTTATGATCCTATCTCAAAAACTCGATCCCAGGTTCCTTCTGCCAAAAAAAGCTTGATTCAATTCCTAACTAATTGCAGATGCATATATTTTTATGTCTGAAGCTTATTAAATATGTTGGTGAGCACACGTTTGTGGCTGCAGGAAAGCGTTGGGTCAGTTTATTTCAATTCAACCTACCCGAATGTGACTGTATGTAGCTTGGGGGGGTTGGTTGCAGAGGGGGCAATGGAAGGAGGATGGCCATGCTATGTTACGGGAGACTGACTAGGGGTGTCTTTTTGCGCTATGAGACAATAGTGTCTCCCTCTCTGGTCTGACCAGGTACTTCTTTCTACCTCTTCATAGTCAAATCTGACAGCTTATGAACTCCACAACTGTACGCAGTTGTCTTGCAACATTTGTTTATTTGATGGAAGATTGGAGTGGGCAGTTTGTCATGAATTATATGGTTTGTTTCTATTAAATCTTACTGAGGAAGTATGATATATTTTCCTTTTCGCTTTCATTAGAAAGGACTTAGTCTGACATGATGAGAGTATTAGTTTGTTGCTTTAACCATGTGATTTATGAGTCAAGGAGTGTGTATTCAGTTGAGTCGGATGTGCTAATTATCTGGCATCTATTTTTTAGTTCTATGGTAATTAGTATAATTGATTAACATATGAGATGCCTTAGGCCGCCTGACACTCTTGATTTTTTGCTTTGTGAAATAAGTTGCAGTATAGTATACACCAAGAGTTGTATTAATTTGGAAAGGGCAACATAGCTGCAGTATAAGAAATTATAAAAAGTAAATAGCGTCAACCGATCGTTGCCTTTTTTTGGCAGAAATAGGAGATCTATTATGCAATAATAGCGTTCGGAATGATGGTTGCTGATAACTACACATTTTATTGATAGTCATCTACCTGGATGGCCTTCAAGCATGAATAGTAGATAACTTCAAGCGTGAATAGTTGAATTCTTACAGTACATAAATGATATTGTTTGTCACTGATCATTTCTTATGTAGTTTTCCTTTACTGAGTTTGTATCTTTTGTGTCGTAGTATATCTGTTCGCGAGAATGATGCTCAGAAAAACTATCTACAACATGGTAGAATCCTATCATTGTATTATAACACAAAACAGTTAAGCTGTAGCAACAGAGACAGGAACGAGAAAAACAGCTTAAGTACAGTGTACGGACAAAAGAGCATTAGATTACAGTTGCTGAGAGATATTGTATGATTGTATGTGATTGGTACAACAAAATTGACAAACTTTGTTCGTTAATATCGTAATTTCAAGATGAATTGGAGAAGGGAGTCCGTATTACGTTTGCTAATCTGTAACAGGCAATCTGTATTTCTGGTATTGATGTACAGTTATAAGAAAGATATATATTCCAGATATTTGCTAAGCATGGTTGAAAATTGATCTGGCAGGAATTGTATGCTTTGTGACTGAAGACAAGAGACTGGTGTCACGGCGACATGCAGCCACTCCGTCCTACGTACCACCAAGCTTTCAGTCTCTCGATTTGTGCTATTTTCATATTAACACTGCCATTGGGGTAAATCTATGTTGTTTACTGATCTAATCAAGCTATTAACAGGATTCCATGTTTCCTACATTGCATTATCTGATCATTAGTAATTCAACCAACATTGTATTAGTTGAATGTTGATCCTCTGATAATCTTAATACACCCATGGGTAGGATTTGACGAAATAGGGGAAATAAATAAAAAGGAGAAATATCACACGGTATTCTCCTCTTCGATTATATGGGTACAACCGTGTGTGTCCGTACACAATACATGGAGTTAATGGGTTAATGCGCCTAAAGCGTGTAAGGACCCATGACATATTAAAAAATTGTACATGTTGAGTTAAACAATATGTACATATCTATGTTTTTCCTATTACGGGACATTTGACGATGTTTTATTTTGAGCCTAATCAAAATGCTACAGAAATGCAAGTCAAGGTTTAGTTACTGTAATTTCACTTACTGTTATTGCTGGAATTTAGTCCATTTTGGGCAGCCCAATAACTATTTCAGAAATTCCTAATAAATCCTAGAGGCCCACTTAGCCCATTTGTGCAAGGCAAGGGATACTACTAAAGTTTAGTCCCACATTGCTAGTTTAGTGGGAGTTGGACCTCCTTATAAGGGAGGTGCTTTCCCCACTTGTACGAGTATGAGAACAAGAGGGATATCCACGCGCGCTCCTCCTCCGCCGCCCGCCGCGCCGCGGATTGCGGGAATGAGCCGAGCCGATGTCTAAATTTTTGCCACGCACTACGGGTATATGAGAGGTCACTCGGGAGCTAGAAAGTTTTTGCTGTAGTGGATATTGAATACGAACGCTGCACCCTTTGGCTGCTGTCTGTTCGTTTCATCTCCCGCGTTCCCTTCAGCTCCCGGCGCAGCCTCTCGCCCCTTCTCTTGCGCCTATAAAAGGGAGGTCGCTACTCTCAGAGAGACGCACCAGAACTTCTCCTTCCTCTCGCCATCGGTTCCAATCTCTGAGCTCCTGCTGTCTTCCTCATCCCGGCTTGCGGCGTGCACCGCAGGTCGGGACAGTAGGTCTCCGAAACTGCACCTCTTTGAGTCATGTAAGGGAGAAGGGTGATAAGGTTTTTGGGGAGCGCTCTGCGCGACTACTGACTGACTCTTCGTCACGGACGCTCCGGACTCCGACGACTACTTCCCCGACGACTACTTCTTCCTCGACGTCGACAACCTCCTCGACGACATGGCTGGCGAGGACACCGACCTCAAGTCTAGTGCTACTGCTGCTGCTGTCCCGTATGTGTTCTTCTTTCTGTTAGATATCCTACCACAGTTTCTCGTACTAGTACTTGCCCTAAATATGTTAGGTTCTACCTCATATATGCAACTAGTTCTACAGTCTGCTATAGATATGATAAGCTACGGTTCATATATGCAGAATCTATTTTCCTTCTGTCTGTCAGAACGCATGACTTGTTTTATCTCTACTATATTAGTCATGCTTTATCTAGTATTTCTGTTAATAAAATCATTTGGTAAATTGCTCATATTTCCAACAATCCAAAAACCTTATTATAGGCAATTTACCCCAAGTGGTTTTGCTGGTTCCACGAGACCTCCTATGTTTGAGGGTATCTACTATAAGAGATGGCGCGTGAGAGCGGTCTTATGGTTTCAAACCATGAGTTGCTATGACGCCACTCTCGGCAAACCTGAAGGAGAGCTTGATGCTCAACGGGCACAAGCTTTTCAGAAAATGGATACTCTGTTTAAAGCTGCTCTCTTGAGTGTTCTTGGTGAGAACATAGTTGATGCTTATGCGTCAATTGATAATGGAAAAGATATGTGGGATGCACTCGAGGCCAAGTTTGGGGTCTCGGATGCTGGCACTGAGCTGTACATCATGGAGCAATTTTATGATTACAGGATGACTGAAGAGCGCTCCGTGGTTGAGCAAGCTCATGAGATACAATCATTTGCTAGAGAACTTGAGCACTTCAGTTGTATGCTACCGGACAAGTTTTTTGCTGGAGGTATCATCACTAAGATTCCCCCTTCATGGAGGAACTTTGCTACCTTGCTGAAGCATAAGAGGCAGGAGTTTTCCGTCCCGGATCTCATTGGCACTCTTGATGTGGAAGAAAAGGCGAGAGCAAAGAACACACGTGCTCGAGGTATTGAGGGAGGATCTAGTGCCAATGTGGTACAGAAGTAGAACTTCCAGCCCCACTAGTTCAAGAACAAGGGCAAGTTTGATGGAAAAGTAAAGTTTGATGGGAAGAACAAGGCTGTGCAACACACGAACTTCAAGAAGAAGAATGGCAAGAAGAAAGGTGCTTGTCATGTGTGTGGGTATCCTGATCATTGGTCTCCTAGTTGCCCTAATCGCTATGACAAGCGTCATCCTGGGAAAGGCGGCAAGACCGCTAATGTTGTCATTGGAGACACTGACATGAAGGATGCTGGGTACGGTATATTTCCCACTATTCTTTCAGTATGTCATTCTCCTGACTGGTTGATTGACACGGGTGCTAATGTGCATGTATGTGGTGATATTTCCATGTTTTCGTCTTATCAGACCGCATGGACATCAACCGTGCTGATGGGCAACGGTTCAAGTGCTTCTGTTCGTGGTGTTGGCACGGTCGATCTGAAGTTTACTTCGGGGAAGATCGTGCGGCTGAAGAACGTGCATTATGTCCCCTCCGTCAAAAAATCTTCTTAGTGGATCTCTTCTATGTAGAGATGGCTACAAGCTTGTAATTGAGTCGAATAAATTTGTAATATCCAAGTATGGAACCTTTGTTGGTAAAGGCTATGAGTCCATAGGCTTGTTTCGTTTATCCTTATCAGACGTTTGCAATAAAGTTGTTAATCATATTTGCAACGATAGTGAATCCAATGTGTGGCATTCACGTCTTTGTCATGTTAACTTTGGTTGCATGTCGCGACTAGCGAAGTTGAACTTAATCCCTAGTTTCACCACCGTCAAGGGATCTAAGTGTCAAGTGTGTGTGCAAGCTAAGCAACCTCGTATGTTTCACACGATTGCGGAAATAAGAAATCTTGCACCACTAGAGCTCATACATTCAGATCTATGTGAAATGAATGGTGTGTTGAAAAAAGTTGGAAAGAAATATTTCATGACGTTAATTGATGACTCCACTAGATACTGCCGTGTGTATCTTCTGAAATCTAAGGATGAGGCTTTGAACTTTTTCAAGATCTATAAAGCTGAAGTGGAAAACCAACTTGATCGAAAAATCAAGAGGCTTAGGTCCGACCGTGGCGGAGAGTATTTTTCCAATGAGTTTGATGCTTTTTGTGTGGAACATGGTATAATCCATGAGAGGACTCCTCCCTACTCACCTCAGTCAAATGGGGTGGCCGAAAGAAAGAACCGTACTCTAAATGATTTGGTTAACGCCATGTTAGATACATCGGGTCTCTCCAAGGCATGGTGGGGGGAGGCGATATTGACAGCATGTCATGTCCTGAACCGAGTCCCCACAAAGAACAAAGAGATAACTCCATTCGAGGAATGGGAGAAGAAAAGGTTAAAACTCTCTTATCTGCGAACATTTGGTTGTTTGGCGAAAGTCAATGCTCCAATTTCAAAGAAGCGGAAGCTTGGACCAAAGACTGTGGATTGTGTTTTCCTGGGATATGCTTTTCATAGCATTGGTTATAGATTCTTGGTTATAAAATCTGAGGTACCTGACATGCATGTCGGTACAATCATGGAGTAGAATGATGCGACTTTCTTTGAAGATATCTTTCCCATGAAGGATATGGCTACCTCATCTAATCAGGAGATGCCTAGTTCATTGAATCAGGAACCAGTTACAATTACTGAACCTACAATTTCGATGGAACACTTTGAAAGTCCTATGGAGGAGAACAATGAAGTTCCTATTAGGAGCAAGAAACAGAGGACTGCAAAGTCCTTTGGTGATGATTTTCTTGTGTACCTCATAGATGACACTCCCAATTCTATTTCAGAGGCCTATGAATCTGAAGATGCTGACAACTGGAAGGAAGCGGTTCGTAGCGAGATGGATTCCATCTTGGCAAATGAAACTTGGGAGATAACTGATGGTCCTTATGGGTGCAAACCTATAAGATGCAAATGGGTATTCAAGAAGAAGCTTAGGCCTGATGGTACTATTGAAAAGTACAAGGCTCGGCTCGTGGCTAAGGGTTATACCCAAAAGGAAGGTGAAGACTTCTTTGATACTTACTCACATGTGGCTCGACTGACCACTATTCAAGTTCTACTTTCACTAGCTGCCTCGCATGGTCTTCTCGTTCATCAAATGGATGTTAAGACTGCTTTCCTAAATGGAGAGTTGGACGAGGAAATTTATATGGAACAACCAGATGGGTTTGTACTAGATGGTCAGGAAGGGAAAGTGTGCAAATTGCTGAAGTCTTTGTACGAACTTAAGCAAGCACCCAAACAGTGGCATGAGAAGTTTGAAAGAACTTTAACAGCTGCAGGCTTTGTTGTGAACGAAGCTGACAAATGTGTGTCATATCGCCATGGTGGGGGCGATGGAGTTATCCTGTGCTTGTATGTTGATGACATACTGATTTTCGGAACCAATCTGAATGTTATTAAGGAGGTCAAGGATTTCCTATCTCATTGTTTTGAGATGAAGGATTTAGGAGTGGCTGATGTCATTCTGAACATCAAGTTGTTGAGAGAAGATCATGGTGGGATTACATTGCTTCAATCTCACTATGTGGAAAAGATCTTGAGTCGCTTTGGCTATAGTGACTGCAAGCCCTCTCCAACACCATATGATGCTAGTGTGTTGCTTCGAATGAATCGAAGAATTGCTAGAGACCAATTGAAGTATTCTTAGATTATTGGCTCGCTTATGTACTTAGCCAGTGCTACAAGACCTGACATCTCTTTTGCTCTTAGCAAACTGAGTCGGTTTGTTTCAAAACCAGGAGATGTGCATTGGAAAGCTCTAGAAAGAGATTTGCCTTATTTGAAAGGCACTGCAAATTATGGAATTCACTACACCGGGCATCCAAAGGTGCTTGAAGGGTATAGTGACTCAAACTGGATCTCATATCCTGATGAGATAAAGGCCACGAGCGGTTATGTATTCACTCATGGAGGTGGCGCTGTTTCTTGGAAGTCTTGCAAGCAGACAATCTTAACGAGGTCAACAATGGCAGCAGAACTCACATCACTAGATACACCTACGGTTGAAGCAGATTGGCTTCGCCGGCTCTTGAATGACTTGCCGGTTGTTGAGAAACCTGTATGTGTTCTTCTTTCTGTTAGATATCCTGCCACAGTTTCTCGTACTAGTACTTGCCCTAAATATGTTAGGTTCTACCTCATATATGCAACTAGTTCTACTGTCTGCTATAGATATGATAAGCTACGGTTCATATATGCAGAATCTATTTTCCTTCTCTCTGTCAGAACGCATGACTTGTTTTATCTCTACTATATTAGTCATGCTTTATCTAGTATTTCTGTTAATAAAATCATTTGGTAAATTGCTCATATTTCCAACAATCCAAAAACCTTATTATAGGCAATTTACCCCAAGTGGTTTTGCTGCTTCCATGAGACCTCCTATGTTTGAGGGTATCCACTATAAGAGATGGCATGTGAGAGCGGTCTTATGGTTTCAAACCATGAGTTGCTATGACGCCACTCTCGGCAAACCTGAAGGAGAGCTTGATGCTCAACATGCACAAGCTTTTCAGAAAATGGATACTCTGTTTAAAGCTGCTCTCTTGAGTGTTCTTGGTGAGAACATAGTTGATGCTTATGCGTCAATTGATAATGGAAAAGATATGTGGGATGCACTTGAGGCCAAGTTTGGGGTCTCGGATGCTGGCACTGAGTTGTACATCATGGAGCAATTCTATGGTTACAGGATGACTGAAGAGCGCTACGTGCTTGAGCAAGCTCATGAGATACAGTCATTTGCTAGAGAACTTGAGCACTTCAGTTGTATGCTACCGGACAAGTTTGTTGCTGGAGGTATCATCACTAAGCTTCCTACTTCATGGAGGAACTTTGCTACCTTGCTTAAGCATAAGAGGCAGGAGTTTTCTATCCCAGATCTCATTGGCACTCTTGATGTGGAAGAAAAGGCGAGAGCAAAGGACACACGTGCTCGAGGTATTGAGGGAGGATCTAGTGCCAATGTGGTACAGAAGCAGAACTTCCAGCCCCACAAGTTCAAGAACAAGGGCAAGTTTGATGGAAAAGCAAAGTTTGATGGGAAGAACAAGGTTGTGCAACACACGAACTTCAAGAAGAAGAAGAATGGCAAGAAGAAAGGTGCTTGTCATGTGTGTGGGGATCCTGATCATTGGGCTCCTAGTTGCCCTGATCGCTGTGACAAGCGTCATCCTGGGAAAGGCGGCAAGACCGCTAATGTTGTCATTGGAGACACTGACATGAAGGATGCTGGGTATGGTATATTTCCCACTATTCTTTGAGTATGTCATTCTCCTGACTTGTTGATTGACACGGGTGCTAATGTGCATGTATGCGGTGATATTTCCATGTTTTCGTCTTATCAGACCGCAGGGACTTCAACCGGGCTGATGGGAAACGGTTCAAGTGCTTCTGTTCGTGGTGTTGGCACGGTCGATCTGAAATTTACTACGGGGAAGATCGTGCGGCTGAAGAACGTGCATTATGTCCCCTCCGTCAATAAAAATCTTGTTAGCGGATCTCTTCTGTGTAGAGATGGCTACAAGCTTGTCTTTGAGTCGAATAAATTTGTAATATCCAAGTATGGAACCTTTGTTGGTAAAGGCTATGAGTCAGGAGGCTTGTTTCGTTTATCCTTATCAGACGTTTGCAATAAAGTTGTCAATCATATTTGCAACAATAGTGAATCCAATGTGTGGCATTCACGTCTTTGTCATGTTAACTTTGGTTGCATGTCGCGACTAGCGAAGTTGAACTTAATCCCTAGTTTCACCACCGTCAAGGGATCTAAGTGTCAAGTGTGTGTGCAAGCTAAGCAACCTCTTAAGTCTCACACGACTGCGGAAATAAGAAATCTTGCACCACTAGAGCTCATACATTCAGATCTATGTGAAATGAATGGTGTGCTGACAAAAGGTGGAAAGAAATATTTCATGACGTTAATTGATGACTCCACTAGATACTGCCGTGTGTATCTTCTGAAATCTAAGGATGAGGCTTTGAACTTTTTCAAGATCTATAAAGCTGAAGTGGAAAACCAACTTGATCGAAAAATCAAGAGGCTTAGGTCCGACCATGGTGGAGAGTATTTTTCCAATGAGTTTGATGCTTTTTGTGCGGAACATGGTATAATCCATGAGAGGACTCCTCCCTACTCACCTCAGTCAAATGGGGTGGCCGAAAGCAAGAACCGTACTCTAACTGATTTGGTTAACGCCATGTTAGATACATCGGGTCTCTCCAAGGCATGGTGGGGGGAGGCGATATTGACAGCATGTCATGTCCTGAACCGAGCCCCCACAAAGAACAAAGAGATAACTCCATTCGAGGAATGGGAGAATAAAAGGTTAAAACTCGCTTATCTGCGAACATGGGGTTGTTTGGCGAAAGTCAATGCTCCAATTTCAAAGAAGCGGAAGCTTGGACCCAAAGACTGTGGATTGTGTTTTCCTGGGATATGCTTTTCATAGCATTGGTTATAGATTCTTGGTTATAAAATCTGAGGTACCTGACATGCATGTCGGTACGATCATGGAGTCTAATGATGCGACTTTCTTTGAAGATATCTTTCCCATGAAGGATATGGCTACCTCATCTAATCAGGAGATGCCTAGTTCATTGAATCAGGAACTAGTTACAATTACCGAACCTACAATTTCGATGGAACACTTTGAAAGTCCTATGGAGGAGAACAATGAAGTTCCTATTAGGAGCAAGAGACAGAGAACTGCAAAGTCCTTTGGTGATGATTTTCTTGTGTACCTCATAGATGACACTCCTAGTTCTATTTCAGAGGCCTATGCATCTGAAGATGCTGACAACTGGAAGGAAGCGGTTCGTAGCGAGATGGATTCCATCTTGGCAAATGAAACTTGGGAGATAACCGATCGTCCTTATGGGTGCAAACCTATAGGATGCAAATGGGTATTCAAGAAGAAGCTTAGGCCTGATGGTACTATTGAAAAGTACAAGGCTCGGCTCGTGGCTAAGGGTTATACCCAAAAGGAAGGTGAAGACTTCTTTGATACTTACTCACCTGTGGCTCGACTGACCACTATTCGAGTTCTACTTTCACTAGCTGCCTCGCATGGTCTTCTCGTTCATCAAATGGATGTTAAGACTGCTTTCCTAAATGGAGAGTTGGACGAGGAAATTTATATGGAACAACCAGATGGGTTTGTACTAGATGGTCAGGAAGGGAAAGTGTGCAAGTTGCTGAAGTCTTTGTACGGACTTAAGCAAGCAGCCAAACAATGGCATGAGAAGTTTGAAAGAACTTTAACAGCTGCAGGCTTTGTTGCGTACGAAGCTGACAAATGTGTGTACTATCGCCATGGTGGGGGCGAGGGAGTTATCCTGTGCTTGTATGTTGATGACATACTGATTTTTGGAACCAATCTGAATGTTATTAAGGAGGTCAAGGATTTCCTATCTCGTTGTTTTGAGATGAAGGATTTAGGAGTGGCTGATGTCATTCTGAACATCAATTTGTTGAGAGACGATGATGGTGGGATTACATTGCTTCAATCTCACTATGTGGAAAAGATCTTGAGTCGCTTTGGCTATAGTGACTACAAGCCCTCTCCAACACCATATGATGCTAGTGTGTTGCTTCGAAAGAATCGAAGAATTGCTAGAGACCAATTGAAGTATTCTCAGATTATTGGATCGCTTATGTACTTAGCCAGTGCTACAAGACTTGACATCTCTTTTGCTGTTAGCAAACTGAGTCGGTTTGTTTCAAAACCAGGAGATGTGCATTGGAAAGCTCTAGAAAGAGTTTTGCATTATTTGAAAGGCACTACAAATTATAGAATTCACTACACCGGGCATCCAAACATGCTTGAAGGGTATAGTGACTCAAACTGGATCTCAGATGCTGATGAGATAAAGGCCACGAGCGGTTATGTATTCACTCATGGAGCTGGCGCTGTTTCTTGGAAGTCTTGCAAGCAGACCATCTTAACGAGGTCAACAATGGAAGCAGAACTCACAGCACTAGATACAGCTATGGTTGAAGCAGATTGGCTTCGCCGGCTGTTGAATGACTTGCCGGTTGTTGAGAAACCTGTACCGGGTGTCCTTATGAACTGCGACAATCAAACTGTGATCACGAAAGTGAGCAGTTCAAAGGATAACATGAAGTCATCAAGACACGTTCAGAGATGGTTAAAGTCTGTCAGGAAAATGAAAAACTCCGGAGTTATTGCGTTGGATTATATCCAAACATCTAAAAATCTGGCAGATCCTTTTACCAAGGGTCTATCACGTAATGTGATAGATAATGCATCGAGGGATATGGGTATGAGACCCACAATATGAGTTGTTCACAGTGGTAACCTATTCTTTGTGATCGGAGATCCCGTGAATTAGATGTGGAAGACAAGCTATTGGTCAACTGAGAGGAGAGTATTCTTACTATTCACAACACCACTCCATGAAGATGCAATACTCTCCTAATCTGCATGGCAGGTTGATGTATATCTTAATGTGTTCTAAGTGGCTTATTTAAGCAGACATGTTATCCTGCAGAACATCTTTTGAAGAACACACCTATATGAGTCTGATTGTCAAACATCGCAATCTATGAGAGTAGGGTTCTCTCTAGTAAACTCATGAAAGGTCACGGAGTATGATGCATAAGCTCCACCCGCGGGGAAGATCCACGGTAGCCACGTATCGGTCAAGGCTTTATGTGAAGCTAGATTCGCAGAAAACTTGCAGTTCAAGGCCCAGGCCACTGTTCAAGTTGCTTACTAGTGTAGCATAGAGTTCTAGGTGGAAGTTCAACTTAACAGTCTCCACTGCAGTACTGGTATATAAAACAGTGTTTTGGAACCAAAGGCAAATTTCTGTGTGCCTCTGGGATCTGGTGGGGGATTGCTGGAATTTAGTCCATTTTGGGCAGCCCAATAACTATTTCAGAAATTCCTAATAAATCCTAGAGGCCCACTTAGCCCATTTGTGCAAGGCAAGGGATACTACTAATGTTTAGTCCCACATTGCTAGTTTAGTGGGAGTTGGACCTCCTTATAAGGGAGGTGCTTTCCCCACTTGTACGAGCATGAGAACAAGAGGGATATCCACGTGCGCTCCTCCTCCGCCGCCCCCCTCGCCACGCCACGCCTCGTCATGATGCGCCGCGGGTTGCGGGAATGAGCCGATGTCTAAATTTTTGCCACACACTACGGGTATACGAGAGGTCACTCGGGAGCTAGAAAGTTTTTTCTGTAGTGGATATTGAATACGAACGCTGCACCCTTCGGCTGTTGTCTGTTCGTTTCATCTCCCGCATTCCCTTCAGCTCCCGGCGCAGCCTCTCGCCTCCTTCTCTTGCGCCTATAAAAGGGAGGTCGCTCCTCTCAAAGAGACGCACCAGAACTTCTCCTTCCTCTAGCCACCGGTTCCAATCTCTGAGCTGCTACTGTCTTCCTCATCTCGGCTTGCGGCGTGCACCGCAGGTCGGGACAGTAGGCCTCCGAAACCGCACCTCTTTGAGTCCTGTATGGGAGAAGGGTGATAAGGTTTTTGGGGAGCGCTCTGCACGACTACTGACTGACTCCTTCATCACGGATGCCCCTGACTCCGACGTCTACTTTCCCGACGACTACTTCTTCCCCGATATCGACAACCTCCTCGACGACATGGCTGGCGAGGACAATGACCCCAAGTCTAGTGCTACTACTGCTGCTGTCCCGTATGTGTTCTTCTTTCTGTAAGATATCCTGCCACAGTTTCTCGTTCTAGTACTTGCCCTAAATATGTTAGGTTCTACCTCATATATGCAACTAGTTCTACTGCCTGCTATAGATATGATAAGCTACGGTACATATATGCAGAATCTATTTTCCTTCTCTCTGTCAGAACGCATGACTTGTTTTATCTCTACTATATTAGTCATGCTTTATCTAGTATTTCTGTTAATAAAATCATTTGGTAAATTGCTCATATTTCCAACAATCCAAAAACCTTATTATAGGCAATTTACCCCAAGTGGTTTTGCTGCTTCCATGAGACCTCCTATGTTTGAGGGTATCCACTATAAGAGATGGCGCGTGAGAGCGGTCTTATGGTTTCAAACCATGAGTTGCTATGACGCCAATCTCGGCAAACCTGAAGGAGAGCTTGATGCTCAACAGGCACAAGCTTTTCAGAAAATGGATACTCTGTTTAAAGCTGCTCTCTTGAGTGTTCTTGGTGAGAACATAGTTGATGCTTATGCGTCAATTGATAATGGAAAAGATATGTGGGATGCACTCGAGGCTAAGTTTGGGGTCTCGGATGCTGGCACTGAGCTATACATCATGGAGAAATTCTATGATTACACGATTACTGAAGAGCGCTCCGTGGTTGAGCAAGCTCATGAGATACAGTCATTTGCTAGAGAACTTGAGCACTGCAGTTGTATGCTACCGGACAAGTTTGTTGCTGGAGGTATCATTACTAAGCTTCCTCCTTCATGGAGGAACTTTGCTACCTTGCTGAAGCATAAGAGGCAGGAGTTTTCTGTCCCGGATCTCATTGGCACTCTTGATGTGGAAGAAAAGGCGAGAGCAAAGGACACACGTGCTCGAGGTATTGAGGGAGGATCTAGTGCCAATGTGGTACAGAAGCAGAACTTCCAGCCCCACAAGTTCAATAACAAGGGCAAGTTTGATGGAAAAGCAAAGTTTGATGGGAAGAACAAGGTTGTGCAACACACGAACTTCAAGAAGAAGAATGGCAAGAAGAAAGGTGCTTGTCATGTGTTTGGGGATCCTGATCATTGGGCTCCTAGTTGCCCTAATCGCTATGACAAGCGTCATCCTAGGAAAGGCGGCAAGACCTCTAATGTTGTCATTGGAGACACTGACATGAAGGATGCTGGGTATGGTATATTTCCCACTATTATTTCAGTATGTCATTCTCCTGACTGGTTGATTGACACGGGTGCTAATGTGCATGCATGCGGTGATATTTCCATGTTTTCATCTTATCAGACCGCAGGGACTTCAACCGTGCTGATGGGCAACAGTTCAAGTGCTTCTGTTCGTGGTGTTGGCACGGTCGATATGAAGTTTACTTCGGGGCGGATCGTGCGGCTAAAGAACGTGCATTATGTCCCCTCCATCAATAAAAATCTTGTTAGCGGATCTCTTCTGTTTAGAGATGGCTACAAGCTTGTCTTTGAGTCGAATAAATTTGTAATATCCAAGTATGGAACCTTTGTTGGTAAAGGCTATGAGTCAGGAGGCTTGTTTCGTTTATCCTTATCAGATATTTGCAATAAAGTTGTTAATCATATTTGAAACGATAGTGAATCCAATGTGTGGCATTCACGTCTTTGTCATGTTAACTTTGGTTGCATGTCGCGACTAGGGAAGTTGAACTTAATCCCTAGTTTCACCACCGTCAAGGGATCTAAGTGTCAAGTGTGTGTGCAAGCTAAGCAACCTCGTAAGTCTCACACGACTGCGGAAATAAGAAATCTTGCACCACTAGAGCTCATACATTCAGATCTATGTGAAATGAATGGTGTCTTGACAAAAGGTGGAAAGAAATATTTCATGACGTTAATTGATGACTCCACTAGATACTGCCGTGTGTATATTCTGAAATCTAAGGATGATGCTTTGAACTTTTTCAAGATCTATAAAGCTGAAGTGGAAAACCAACTTGATCGAAAAATCAAGAGGCTTAGGTCCGACCATGGTGGAGAGTATTTTTCCAATGAGTTTGATGCTTTTTGTGCGGAACATGGTATAATCCATGAGAGGACTCCTCCCTACTCACCTCAGTCAAATGGGGTGGCCGAAAGAAAGAACCATACTCTAACTGATTTGGTTAACACCATGTTAGATACATCGGGTCTCTCCAAGGCATGGTGGGGGGAGGCGATATTGACAGCATGTCATGTCCTGAACCGAGTCCCCACAAAGAACAAAGAGATAACTCCATTCGAGGAATGGGAGAAGAAAAGGTTAAAACTCGCTTATCTGCGAACATGGGGTTGTTTGGCGAAAGTCAATGCTCCAATTTCAAAGATGCGGAAGCTTGGACCAAAGACTGTGGATTGTGTTTTCCTGGGATATGATTTTCATAACATTGGTTATAGATTCTTGGTTATAAAATCTGAGGTACCTGACATGCATGTCGGTACGATCATGGAGTCGAATGATGCGACTTTCTTTGAAGATATCTTTCCCATGAAGGATATGGCTATCTCATCTAATCAGGAGATGCCTAGTTCATTGAATCAGGAACCAATTACAATTACCGAACCTACAATTTCGATGGAACACTTTGAAAGTCCTATGGAGGAGAACAATGAAGTTCCTATTAGGAGCAAGAGACAGAGGACTTCAAAGTCCTTTGGTGATGATTTTCTTGTGTACGTCATAGATGACACTCCCAGTTCTATTTCAGAGGCCTATGCATCCGAAGATGCTGACAACTAGAAGGAAGCGGTTCGTAGCGAGATGGATTCCATCTTGGCAAATGAAACTTGGGAGATAACTAATCGTCCTTATGGGTGCAAACCTATAGGATGCAAATGGGTATTCAAGAAGAAGCTTAGGCCTGATGGTACTATTGAAAAGTACAAGGCTGGGCTCGTAGCTAAGGGTTATACCCAAAAGGAAGGTGAAGACTTTTTTGATACTTACTCACCTGTGGCTCGACTGACCACTATTCGAGTTCTACTTTCACTAGCTGCCTCGCGTGGTCTTCTCGTTCATCAAATGGATGTTAAGACTGCTTTCCTAAATGGAGAGTTGGACGAGGAAATTTATATGGAACAACCAGATGGATTTGTACTAGATGGTCAGGAAGGGTAAGTGTGCAAGTTGCTGAAGTCTTTGTACGGACTTAAGCAAGCACCCAAATAGTGGCATGAGAAGTTTGAAAGAACTTTAACAGCTGCAGGCTTTGTTGCGAACGAAGCTGACAAATGTGTGTACTATCGCCATGGTGGGGGCGAGGGAGTTATCCTGTGCTTGTATGTTGATGACATACTGATTTTCGGAACCAATCTAAATGTTATTAAGGAGGTCAAGGATTTCCTATCTTGTTGTTTTGAGATGAAGGATTTAGGAGTGGCTGATGTCATTCTGAACATCAAGTTGTTGAGAGACGATGATGGTGGGATTACATTGCTTCAATATCACTATGTGGAAAATATCTTGAGTCGCTTTGGCTATAGTGACTGCAAGCCCTCTCCAACACCATATGATGCTAGTGTGTTGCTTCGAAAGAATCGAAGAATTGCTAGAGACCAATTGAAGTATTCTCAGATTATTGGCTCGCTTATGTACTTAGCCAGTGCTACAAGACCTGACATCTCTTTTTCTGTTAGCAAACTGAGTCGGTTTGTTTCAAAACCAGGAGATGTGCATTGGAAAGCTCTAGAAAGAGTTTTGCGTTATTTGAAAGGCACTGCAAATTATGGAATTCACTACACCAGGCATCCAAAGGTGCTTGAAGGGTATAGTGACTCAAAATGGATCTCAGATGCTGATGAGATAAAGGCCACGAGCGGTTATGTATTCACTCATGGAGGTGGTGCTGTTTCTTGGAAGTCTTGCAAGCAGACCATCATAACGAGGTCAACAATGGAAGCAGAACTCACAGCACTAGATACAGCTACGGTTGAAGCAGATTTACTTCGCCGGCTCTTGAATGACTTGCTGGTTGTTGAGAAACCTGTATCGGGTGTCCTTATGAACTGCGACAATCAAACTGTGATCACGAAAGTGAGTAGTTCAAAGGATAACATGAAGTCATCAAGACACGTTCAGAGAAGGTTAAAGTCTGTCAGGAAAATGAAGAACTCCGGAGTTATTGCGTTGGATTATATCCAAACGTCTAAAAATCTGGCAGATCCTTTTACCAAGGGTCTATCACGTAATGTGATAGATAATGCATCGAGGGAGATGGGTATGAGACCCACAATATGAGTTATTCACAGTGGTAACCTATTCTTTGTGATCGGAGATCCCATGAATTAGATGTGGAAGACAAGCTGTTGATCAACTGAGAGGAGAGTATCCTTACTATTCACAATACCACTCCATGAAGATGCAATACTCTCCTAATCTGCATGGCAGGTTGATGTATATCTTAATGTGTTCTAAGTGGCTTATTTAAGCAGAGATGTTATCCTGCAGAACATCTTTTGAAGAACACACCTATATGAGTCTGATTGTCAAATGTCGCAATCTATGAGAGTAGGGTTCTCTTTAGTAAACTCATGAAAGGTCACGGAGTATGACGCATAAGCTCCACCCGCGGGGAAGTTCCACTGTAGCCATGTATCGGTCAAGGCTTTATGTGAAGCTAGATTCGCAGAAAACTTGCAGTTCAAGGCCCAGTCCACTGTTCAACTTGCTTACTAGTGTAGCATAGAGTTCTAGGTGGAAGTTCAACTTAACAGTCTCCACTGCAGTACCGGTATATAAAACAGTGTTTTGGAACCAAAGGCAAATTTCTGTGTGCCTCTGGGATCTGGTGGGGGATTGCTGGAATTTAGTCCATTTTGGGCAGCCCAATAACTATTTCAGAAATTCCTAATAAATCCTAGAGGCCCACTTAGCCCATTTGTGCAAGGCAAGGGATACTACTAAAGTTTAGTCACACATTGCTAGTTTAGTGGGAGTTGGACCTCCTTATAAGGGAGGTGCTTTCCCCACTTGTACGAGCATGAGAACAAGAGGGATATCCACGCGCGCTCCTCCTCCGCCGCCTGCCTCGCGACTCCACGCCTCGTCACGACGCGTCGCGGGTTGCGGGAATGACCCGAGCTGATGTCTAAATTTTTGCCACGCACTACGGGTATACGAGAGGTCACTCGGGAGCTGGAAAGTTTTTGCTGTAGTGGATATTGAATACGAACGCTACACCCTTCGGCTGCTGTCTGTTCGTTTCATCTCCCCCGTTCCCTTCAGCTCCCGGCGCATCCTCTCGCCTCCTTCTCTTGCGCCTATAAAAGGGAGGTCGCTCCTCTCAGAGAGACGCACCAGAACTTCTCCTTCCTCTCGCCACCGGTTCCAATCTCTGAGCTGCTGCTGTCTTCCTCATCCCGGCTTGCGGCGTGCACCGCAGGTCGGGACAGTAGGCCTCCGAAACCGCACCTCTTTGAGTCCTGTACGGGAGAAGGGTGATAAGGTTTTTGGGGAGCGCTCTGCGCGACTATTGACTGACTCCTTCGTCACGGACGCCCCGGACTCCGACGACTACTTCCCCGACGACTACTTCTTCCCCGACGTCGACAACCTCCTCGACGACATGGCTGGCGAGGACACCGACCCCAAGTCTAGTGCTACTGCTGCTGCTGTCCCGTATGTGTTCTTCTTTCTGTTAGATATCCTGCCACAGTTTCTCGTACTAGTACTTGCCCTAAATATGTTAGGTTCTACCTCATATATGCAACTAGTTCTACTGTCTGCTATAGATATGATAAGCTACGGTTCATATATGCAGAATCTATTTTCCTTCTCTCTGTCAGAACGCATGACTTGTTTTATCTCTACTATAATAGTCATGCTTTATCTAGTATTTCTGTTAATAAAATCATTTGGTAAATTGCTCATATTTCCAACAGTTATTGCCACTCTATTCTCTACAAAGAAAAATAAATCATGGATAAATTGCACTGATGAGCTATCAAAAAGAGATGCATATTTTCTTATAATTTACACAATTACAGAATCAATTGGGGCATGCTCGCAAAAACATCGCTATTCACATGTTTGAGGTGGAAGAGCAGCTAGGCTAGAGAGGGATCCTGCCTTGGAGGTGCAGGCGGGCAGCAGTGAGCCTTGCTTTTGATGGCATTGTGAAGGAAATCAACATTTACTTTTTTCAGTTTGTCATTTTATAGTCAGTAGCACCTGTATTTACACAAAAAACGATAAACATCATGCATTGTTATGATCCCTTTTGTGGGATCACAATCTTGATAAAGAAACAAATGTATATTTGCGGCCATAAAATGTTTCTTTGCCCTTTGATGGTCTGGCCTTGCAAGACACAAAATTATTAAAGGACCATATTTTCTCCTCACTGCACAACATATGTTGCTTTACTTTGGTGTTAAACAGACTCTTCTCAACTGACCCGAGAGTGTGCCTAATTTATTAAAAAAATGCAATACTGATTTGATTCAGAAGGATTTAGGAAAGGCAAACAGTTTGATGAGAACTCAATGAATGTTAATGTCATGGCAATGCTCAAAGTGTATTATTTAGATTTCTCCAATTGCATTCATATGTGATTTCAGAGTTAGCGTATGATAGTGACATTATTACTACTAGCCCGTGCAGGTGCACGGGTTGACGACTAGTAGCAATAGTTCATCTAAAAAACACACAGAGCAAACAGGGAAACCAAACGAGTCTACTTTATTACAGCAGGTTGTCCCCCACGCAGGGAGGGCAAGTCAGCATGTACGTGCTTTTAGGATGCATCTCTCCAGCCCCCTGTTCGCTCCAGCTTTGCCCCTCTCTACCACGCAATGCGCAGCAGCTCGCCTCTTCGTCGGTCCAGCAGCAGGAGGCATCGCCGTAGTTACACCGACTGATCCCCAGAGCATAGTATCTTCCATTGGTGTAGTAGAGCACAGACCCTTCCCAAGATCACGCGAGTGCTTATCCACGGCACGCCTTGAAAACATAGATCATTACGCATAGTTGAAATGCTCCAAACGATAGCAAGACATGCAATATTTACAACAGTTTTCTTATTGTCAGCACCCCACATTTCAGACATGTAAGTCATGGATTGTGGATATCTGAAGCTAAAGGACTCAGCAACATCACGCCAAACATCTTTTGCCACCACACATTCAAAGAACAGATGATGTACATATTCACTTTCTAAGCAGAACAAGCAGGTTTTATCGTTCACTGGGCATCTCTTGGCCAAGTTATCCCTAGTTAAGATCTTATTGTGGTAAGCAAGCCATATAAATACCAAGTATCTACGAGGTACTTTTATCTTCCAGAAGTTCTTCCAAACAGGAGTAGAAACCCCTCCCCAGTTAATCATGTAATAAAACGACTTAACGGAGTAGAACCCCGACGCCTCTAACATCGATATAGGCTGATCATCACCACCTTTAGGTATGTTATCAGATAACAATAGGATTAGCTCATGCCAGCGTTTCAAGAACTGTATATCCACACAGCGTTTAAAAGTGAGTTTCAGTATAACACCATCCCACACTTGGGCTACAGTACACAGTCTTGTTGTTGGCATAGATCAAAAACGTCCCAAAATTGTGTTTTTAAAGTCACATTGACAATCCACCTATCATACCAGAAGCTAATTCTGTGGCCATCCCCAAGTCTCCATTTGTAAAAAGGCCTAGCCCCAGATAAAGCCCAGGTGACTCCTTTCCACAAGGGGGAGCCAGTACTGGAGTTAGACCAGAGTAAGTTTGGTTTGTCGACATTATATTTATATCTAACTAATGTCTTCCGGTCTTTATCACCACCCAAGAAGAATCTTTTCGACCAAGAGGCCAACAAAGCCATGTTAAATTCTCTCAAGTTGATCACACCCAAACCACCAAAGGCTTTCTTTTGGGATACAAACCCCCAATTTGCTAGATGGTATTTGTGAACATCACCCACATTACCCCAGAAGAAATGAGACATTTGTGAGGTGATTGCTTTAATGGCCCACTTAGGGAATTTAATGACAGACATAAGGTACACAGGGATACTAGCAATACAGGTCTGCAGTAACATCAGCTTAGCCTCATAACTAAGCAGCCTGCCCCTCCACCCACATATCCTCTTTATGATCTTATCAATAATGGGCTGGATGTCCTCTCTTCTCAGCTTTAGGTAGTGGAGTGGCACCCTAAATATTTCAAAGGGAAAGCCCCAACTTTACAGCAGAAGATTTGTGCCAAAATTTTCGCACTTTCTTCATCTAGATTAATGGGGACCAGCTCACATTTATCGTAATTTATTTTTAATCCAGATAGGTTCTGAAAGCACGCCAACAACCATTTAAGATTTTTCACATGTTCAACTTTCGAGCTCAAAAACAGGACGGTATCATCCGCATATTGTAAGCTAATCAGACTCCTTGGTACAATGTGGGGAATAATCCCAGACAAAATATTCCCCCGAACAGCTTTGGCTAAGATTCTAGAAAACACATCGGCAACTAGATTAAATAGGATAGGGGAACTGGGATCACCCTGTTTCAAACCCTTACCACCAACAAAATATGGCCTAGTAGTGTCATTTATCTTAACAGAGAAGGAGCTATTTTGAATACCAACATCTCAGTTAGGAAATCCCTCTGGATACCAACATCTCAGTTAGGAAATCCCAGTTAACCCTATCGTACGATTTTTCATAATCTAACTTGAGGATAACCCCAGATTCGCCCGATCTGTGAAGTTCATGGATAGCTTCATGGGCAGTAACAACACTCTCTAGAATGAATCCGCCCCTAACAAAAGCAGATTGGCATGGTGAGAGTAGCCTATCCCCAATAGGGGATACTCTGTTACATAGGGCTTTACTAAAGATCTTAAAGGAGCAATTGCTCAGGCAAATAGGCCTGAATTTTTTCATATGTCTAGCATCAGGTTCTTTGGAATCAAGGTAACAATAGAATAGTTAAGTCTTTGTATATCCAAGGTCCCACGTTCAAAATCCCTGACCAAGGCCATAAAATCATTTTTAATAATGTCCCAAAAGGTTTGATAGAAAAGGAAAGAGAGGCCATCAGGCCTCGGGGCACCATTGGCGTAGGACCCCATAACAGCCTCCTTGATCTCGTCTTCAGTAAAAGGTTTCTCAAGGACGTTGTTCTCCTCATCAGTAACAAGCTCCTCTGCAGACCAAAAATGGTAACCTAAATGGATATTGGGTTTTGGCTCAAAACCAAATAATTTTTTGTAGAACGTAGTGGCCACTTCCAGCATATCTTTGGTGGAATGGACCGGGCCGTCGGGATATATCCATCTGTGCCTACGGGGGCCGTCGGCATAGATGTGGCCGTCGGCAACTACATTAATTCTGGTAGTGATCAGGGCCTTCGATGACAGACAAATGGTTTTTGCGTCTACGCTAATAACTCAATTCATCAACTTTTAGAATATGTGTCTGGATTGCTGAGATGTCCAGCTGTAGACTTTAGCTGATGTCGCCATTGTCTAGTCGTGGGACGCATAGGTACCGACCCGTTCTGGATTTCTTCTTCCCTTTTTATCTGACGTAAACTAGGGTCAACCAGGGCGTGGTTCCCAGCAGGGCCATCGTACGTTGGTCAAGTTGCAACAAAGGTCTGTCGATCGCTGTATCGACTGGAGTTCGTGGGCGATCCAGCGGCACGGAACACTTCGTATTGTGGACGCGGCATAATCCTGCCCGCAGCTTCCTTGCGCGTTTTGCCTAGCGCTGGACTTGAGCGAACTCGGTCCAGCTTGCGTCGAGCCTGCAAAAAGCTTGGGCCAGAGTTGTCGAGCCCGAGCCAGCTCAAAATTGCCTGCGAGCCGCGAAACGGAGCTCGGCCTAAGCATTCCAATAGGTCCATTTATGCGTGGATGGAGCGGAGCTGCTGGTATAATGGTGGCCTGGGCGGGGGGCGCGACCGACGGCGGCTGCGGCAATCGACACTAATGGCGGCGTTGCTTCTCCTCTGTCTTGTGGCGGCTGGCTCACTGTGCTGTCAATGCCTAAGATTACAGAACGAGCAGACCAAGGCAGAGCTAACCTAACGGGCCCCCGTTTCTTGCGGACTGGAAACAAATTAGAAATGCTAAAAAACGAGATTTCGGGTCGGACCGAGCCGAGCCAAGGTCGGCTTGAGCTATTTTCGGTCCACCAAAGACAACTCGGATCGGTCCATCTTAGTTGCAGGTCGAGCCAGACTCGGGATGAGCCCAAGAAAGCTCAGGCCGAGCCCAAGCATTAGTAGAAAACATGCCTTTAGTGCCGGTTGAGAAATGTCATTAGTATTAGTTCATCAATCAAGACTAAAAAATCGGGACTAAATAGACCCCCACCCTTTACTCACAGTTGGCCATGACCCTTGATTAGATCCCTGTCACGTGGCCGGCAGCATGTGTCGGGGGCTGGGGACCTTTAGTACTGGTTGGTGTCATCAACCGGGACTAAATCCCTGCCATGTGGCAAGCAACGTGCGCCGGAGACTGGAGACTATAATAGAATTTCTCGTAGAACCAATCATATATCATAAAACTTCTCGTACGACCATGCATACACACATACTCCCTCCATTCCTTTATATAAGGTGTATTTGTTTTTTCAAAAGTCAAACGAGTTCAAGTTTGACCAAGTTTTTAGAAAAATATACCCATATCCAGAATACAAAATTTATATCATCTTATCTATCATGAAAATTAGTTTCGTATTTTATCTACTAGGTACTGCAGATGTTATTTTATTCTATAATCTTAGTCAAACATTCAAATGGTTGACTTGCACGGAAAACCAATACACCTTATATTCTGGAACGGAGGGAGTATATAAAATTTGGTATATACAATTTCTTCTACAATTTACAAATCATTATTGATGGGGTGTAATGGTATTCTCCGTCGGGATATATGACCCGCTCAAGCAAAAATTCCGCCATTTTCACTTGAAGTGCTCGTATGCGGTCCTTTGGTATGATCCTATCCCGCATCTCCACCATCTTTAAAGAAGGAGATCAATATGAATATATTAGTTATGTGTATATATATTAGATCATGATAAATAAAATTGTGAATAGTATTTACGTACCCAAAGATGTCTTGCATCTTTGCTTCTTTCGGACAAAAAGCCAATGTTCTAGCAAACGTAGTATGCATATAAATTGGTCTCATTTTCCTGCCTGATGCACTTTACGAGAATAGAATTCAATTAAATAATAATCAAGCATGATAATGATATTGAAACTAGAATTAAAGAGATGCGTGGATGCAGCTAGTACTACTTAATTATCTTGGCCCATCGCCATTTCAGTTCTGATTTCCATTCACCGACAACCTCTTTGATGAACTTTTTCCAAACCCTGCCTGACAAAGAAAATGAATAAATGAGTTATATATTAATTACTTGATATCAGGAAATGAACTAAAGAGGCCGACATAGTGCGATAACGATTAAAATTACCTGTCGAGCATCAAATACAGGCTCATGTATTCTTCATGGGCTTTACTCGGTGAGTCCAGTACTTCAACAGTTCCATCGTCAACTATAATGATTAGCAGGATCCAGTGGAATCTGCGCACACGTTTGTATAAGCGGGCATGCATAACTCATCAACTACACTTAACATCGAGTAAGCAAAAATAGAATTTTTATTACAAGATAGTAACACTCACTTGAAGCTGTAAGGCAAAAGTATTGCTGGTCTGGTATTTACTTCCTTCAAAAAAATTAGCAAGCTATTCTCTGTGTCTAGGGGGTGGTCTTTTAACACACTTTTATTAAAGGTATTTGGATCAGTGAACTCAATGCCATAGATTCCAACTCTTTTCAATTCAAAAATCTTCCTTGTGCATAATACTACACAAAATAATATAGTGAGGATAATTACATGCAATGACCGAGCTGAGCTAGAGACTTAAATTACATAAAGAAATCACTTACAAACAATAGCAACTGACGAGAAATTTGTCGAGTGCTTCTTGATTAAATAACTTTTTTTTTGGAAATTCAATCCACACATCCTTTTCATGGAAGTAATGCTCTGGCTTGACTTTCACCATGAGGCTTGCTACTTGTAAACTGCATTGAATTTTTATCTCCGAAGAGGAGAGGATGATGCAGCACAGTAGAGTAAGTATTTTCCTTAGTTAAAAACCCAATGTTATCAATCTAGTAGGAGAATTAAGCAACACCACGTAAACAGCACCTGCGCACAAAACGCAAACCCTCGCACCCAACACAAGCGAGAGGCTGTCAATCTCTCGATGGCTATGTAACAAGATTAATGTTATCTGATAGATTGATATATTGATAATAAAATAAAAGATAAAAATATGCAGCAAATATTTTTTGTATTTTTGTAAAAGTAGACTCGGGGTCGTAGAGTTCACAAAAGGCATCTCTCAAGAAAATAGCATACGGTGGGTAAACAAATTACTGTTGGGCAATTGATAGAAAAACAAACAATTATGATGCTATCTAGTGCAATGATCGTGATTTAGGCATCACATCCAAAATAAATAGACCGACTCCTGTCTGCATCTACTAATATTACTTCAGACATCGACCTCTATCCAGTGTGTATCTAGTGTATTAAGTTCATAAGAATGAAGTAATGCATAAAGAACGATGACATGATGTAGTCAAGATAAACGCTAATAAGAATTCATCCCAACTTGTTATCCTTAATGGCAACAATACTTGCATGTCAATTCCCCTTCTGTCACTAGGACTGAGCACCGCAAGAATGAACCCATTACCGAGCACCTCTTCCATTGCAAGAAGATCTAATCTAGTTGGCTAAGCCAAGCCAAAACTTCGTAGAAAAATACAAGGCTATACTAAATCATGCATAAAAGAGATTAGAGAAGAACTCAAATAAAATAAGGATAGATCTGATCATAAACTCATAATTCATCGGATTCGAACAAACACAGTGCACAAAGTCATCACATCGAATGGATCTCTATGAAGATTGATACGTCTCCATCGTATCTATAATTTTTGATTGTTTCATGCTAATATTCTATAACTATCATATACTTCTGAAAACTTTTTATATTATTTTTAGGACTAACATATTGATTCAGGGCCCTGTGCCATTTCCTGTTTCCAGCATGTTTTTTTGTTCCACGGAATACACATATCATACGAGGTCCAAATGCAATAAAATTTTACGGAGATCATTTTTGGAATATATGTTAATTTTAGGAAGTGGAATCAATGCAAAAGGGGCCCCACAACCTACACACAACACCAGGGAGCCACCCAACCCCGAGGCGCGTGGTGGTGCTGTGTGGGCTCCCTGTAAGTCGGTTGGGGCTCTGCTTCGGCCGAAAGGAAGCTTATATCCGGAGAAAAAAATCATGTTAAAATCTCAGCGCAATCGGAGTTACGGATCTCCGGATATAAAGGGCCTGTTTGGGACTGCTCCGCTTCACGAAAATTAGTTTCGCTCCACTAAATTCACTTTGGAGCAGTTTCATCCAGAAATTGTAGCACTACCAAAGAGAATGTTTGGCTTCCATCTAGCTCCAGCTTCAAAAATGAGAAATTTGGTGGAAAGGATCTATTTGATTGGTCGAGGGGTGAGAAACGAAGGGGTATCCACTTACTGATGGCAGTGGTGGGTAATTTCCACCCAAGTCCAACTTCTAGAGTTTTTGGAGCACCCACTGAAGAGCTTCATAAAAAACTGGGAGTTGTGGCCCAGATTCTAATTTTTTTGTGGAGCGGCATATCGTGGAGCTACCCCATTTGGCTTGTGTTTTCTGGAGCGGAGCTGAATTTTAAGGAGCAGAGCAGTCCCAAACAGGCTCAAAAGAAGCGGTGAAAGGCCAGATATGGGAGCGAGAAACAGAAGAGAACAAAGTGATAGATCCAATCTTGAAGGGGCATCTCGGCTCTCCTCCACCGTGGAGGCCAAGGACCAGACGGAGAAGCCTCCTCCCACCTAGGGAGGAGGCCATGGAAGAAGGAGAAGAAGGGGGGCTCTCTCCCCCTCTCTTCCGGCGTCGCTGAAGTGCCGCCGTGGGAATGATCGGGAGGACAATCTACATTAACAACCTTGCTACCGTCAACACCAACTTTCTCCCCACTATGCAGTGGTGTAACACCTCTTCTCCCCGCTGTAATCTCTAGTTAAACATGGTGCTCAACTCCATATATTATTATCCAATGATGTATGGAAATCCTATGATGTTTGAGTAGATCTGTTTTGTCCTATGGGTTGATTGATGATCGTGATTGATATGAGTTGTATGTTTATATTGGTGTGGACCTATGGTGCCCTCCGTGTCGTGCAAGCGTGAGGGATTCTCGCTATAGGGTTTGCAATACGTTCATAATTCTCATATAGTGGGTTGCGTGCACTAGTGCAGAATTGGGCTGTAGCACCGGTTCGTAAGGCCCTTTAGTGCCGGTTCTGTAACCGGCACTAAAGGGTGGGGACTAAAGGTCCCCCCTTTACTAACAGTTCCGTAACCGGCACTTCTAGTTTTATTCTTGCAAGCATATCATATCACCTACAAAAATAGATTCATACTTGTTTTGGGTAAAGTGAACGTCAAGTAAGCATATGTTGGGGAACATAGCAGAAATTCAAAATTTTCCTACGTGTCACCAAGATCCATCTATGGAGAAACCAGCAACGAGGGGAAGGAGAGTGCATCTACATACCCTTGTAGATCGCTAAGAGGAAGCGTTCAAGAGAACGGGGTTGAAGGAGTCGTACTCGTTGTGATCCAAATCACCGGAGATCCTAGTGCCGAACGGACGGCACCTCCGCGTTCAACACATGTGCAGCCCGGTGACGTCTCCCATGCCTTCATCCAGCGAGGAGAGAGGGAGAGGTTGAGGAAGACTCCATCCAGCAGCAGCACAACGGCGTGGTGGTGGTGGAGCAGCGTGGTACTCCAGCAGGGCTTCGCCAAGCACCGCAAGAGACGAGGAGGGAGAGGGGTAGGGCTGCGCCAAGAAGGAGAGGAACTCGTGTGTCTTGGGCAGCCCAAACCTCAAGTATATATAGGGAGAGGGGAGGGGCTGCGCCCCCACCTAGGGTTCCCTACCTAGGGGTGGCGGCAGCCCCCAGATCCCATCTGGGTGGCGGCCAGGTGGAGGGGAGAGGGAGGCGCACCAGGCATGGGCCCTAAGGCCCATCTGCCCTTAGGGTTTGCCTCCCCTCCTCCTCTTTGGCGCCTTGGGCCCTTGTGGGGGGGGGGGGCGCACCAGCCCACCTGGGGCTGGTCCCCTCCCACACTTGGCCCATGCAGCCCTCCGGGGCTTGTGGCCCCACTTGGTGGACCCCCGGGACCCTCCCGGTGGTCCTAGTACGTTACCGATAATCCCCAAAACTTTTCCGGTGACCAAAACAGGACTTCCCATATATGAATCTTTACCTCCAGACCATTCCGGAACTCCTCGTGACGTCCGGGATCTCATCCGGGACTCCGAACAACATTCGATAACCATGTATATCTATTCCTTATAACCCTAGCGTCATCGAACCTTAAGTGTGTAGACCCTACGGGTTCGGGAACCATGTAGACATGACCAAGATAACTCTCCGGTCAATAACCAACAGCGGGATCTGGATACCCATGTTGGCTCCCACATGTTCCACAATGATCTCATCGGATGAACCACGATGTCAAGGACTTAATCAATCCCGTATACAATTCCCTTTGTCTAGCGGTACGATATTTGCCCGAGATTCGATCGTCGGTATCCCGATACCTTGTCCAATCTCGTTACCGGCAAGTCTCTTTACTCGTTCCGTAACACATCATCCCGTGATCAACTTCTTGATCACATTGTGCACATTAGGATGATGTCCTACCGAGTGGGCCCAGAGATACCTCTCCGTTTACACGGAGTGACAAATCCCAGTCTCGAATTGTGCCAACTCAACAGACACTTTCGGAGATACCTGTAGTGTACCTTTATAGCCACCCAGTTACGTTGTGACGTGTGGCACACCCAAAGCACTCCTATGGTATCCGGGAGTTGCACAATCTCATGGTCTAAGGAAATGACACTTGACATTAGAAAAGCTTTAGCATACGAACTACATGATCTTGTGCTAGGCTTAGGATTGGGTCTTGTCCATCACATCATTCTCCTAATGAAGTGATCCCGTTATCAACGACATCCAATGTCCATGGTCAGGAAACCGTAACCATCTATTGATCAACGAGCTAGTCAACTAGAGGCTTACTAGGGACATGGTGTTGTCTATGTATCCACACATGTATCTGAGTTTCCTATCAATACAATTCTAGCATGGATAATAAACGATTATCATGAACCAGGAAATATAATAATAACCAATTTATTATTGCCTCTAGGGCATATTTCCAACAGTCTCCCACTTGCACTAGAGTCAATAATCCAGTTCACATCGATATGTGATTAACACTCAAGGTCACATCCCCATGTGACTAACACCCAAAGAGTTTTGGGTTTGATCATGTTATGCTTGTGAGAGAGGTTTCAGTCAACGGGTCTGCAACATTCAGATCCGTATGTACTTCGCAAATCTCTATGTCATCTTGTAGATGCAACTACTATGCTACATTTGGAGCCATTTCAAATAACTGTTCTACTTGGAGCTATTCTAAATTGTTGCTCCATTATACGTATCCGATATCTCTTCTCAGAGCTATCCGGATAGGTGTTAAGCTTGCATCGACGTAACTCTTTACGTCGAACTCTTTATCACCTCCATAACCGAGAAACATATCCTTATTCCTCTAAGGATAATTTAGACCGCTATCTGGTGATTTACTCCTAGATCACCTTTGTACCCTCTTGCCAGATATGTGGCAAGGCACACATCAGGTGCGGTACTCAGCATGGCATACCGTATAGAGCCTATGACAAAAGCATAGGGGACGACCTTCGTCCTTCCTCTTTCTTCTGCCGTGGTCGAGCTTTAAGTCTTAACTTCATACCTTACAACTCAGGCAAGAACTCCTTCTTTGACTGATCCATCTTGAACACCTTCAAGATCATGTCAAGGTATGTGCTCATTTGAAAGTACCATTAAGCGTTTTGATTTATCCTTATAGATCTTGGTGCTCAATGTTCAAGTAGCTTAATCCAGGATTTCCATTGAAAAACACTTTTCAAATAACTCTGCATGCTTTCCAGAAATTCTACATCATTTCCGATAAACAACATGTTAACAACACATACTCATCGGAAATTCTATAGTGCTCCCACTCACTTCTTTGGAAATACAAGTTTCTCATAAACTTTGTATAAACCCAAAATATTTGATCATCATCAAAGAATACATTCCAACTCAGAGATGCTTACTCTAGTCCTTAGAAGGATTGTTGGAGCTTTGCATACTTATTAGCATTTTTCAGGATTGACAAAACCTTCCGGTTGTATCACATACAACCTTTCCTCAAGAAAATCGTTGAGAAAACAATGTTTTTGACATCCTATCTGCAAGATTTCATAAATAATGCAGTAATCGCTAATATAGTTCCAACAGACTCTTAGCATCGCTATGAGTGAGAAAGTCTCATCATAGTCAACTCCTTGAACTTGTCGGAAAACATCTTAACGACAAGTCGAGCTTTCTTAATGGTGATACTTACCATCATTGTCCGTCTTCCTTTTAAAATCCATCTGTACTCAACAGCCTTATGACCATCGAGCCGTTCTGCCAAAGTCTACACTTTGTTTTCATACATGGATCCTCTCTCGGATTTTATGGCCTCGAGCCATTTATCGGAATCCGGGCCCACCATCGCTTCTCCATAGCTCGTAGGTTCATTGTTGTCTAGCAACATGACTTCCAAGATAGGATTACGTACCACTCTGAAGTAGTACGCATCCTTGTCATCCCACGAGGTTTGGTGGTGACTTGATCTGAAGTTTCATGACCACTATCATAAGCTTCTACTTCAATTGGTGTAGGTGCCACAGGAACAACTCCCTGTGCCCTGCCACACACTAGTTGAAGAGACGGTTCAATAACCTCATCAAGTCTTCACCATCCTCGCACTCAATTCTTTCGAGAGAAACTTTTCCTCGAGAAAGGACCCGATTCTAGAAACAATCCCTTATTGCTTTCGGATCTCATTGACAGGAGGTATACCCAACTGTTTTGGGTGTCCTATGAAGATGCATTTATCCGCTTTGGGTTCAAGCTTACCAGCCAGAAACTTTTTCACATAAGCGTCGCAGCCCCAAACTTTTAAGAAATGACAGCTTAGGTTTCTCTAAACCATAGTTCATACGGTGTCATCTCATCGGAATTACGTGGTGCCCTATTTAAAGCGAATGTGGTTGTCTCTAATGCCTAACCCATAAACTATCGTGGTAATTCGATAAGAGACATCATGGTATGCATCATATCCAATAGGGTGCAGTTATGATGTTTGGACACACCATCACACTATGGTGTTCCAGGCTGTATTAGTTGTGAAACAATTTCCATAATGTCTTAATTCTGTGCCAAACTCGTAATTCAAATATTCATCTCTATGATCATATCATAGATCTTTTATCCTCTTGTCACGACGATCTCTCACCTTCACCCTGAAATTACTTGAACCTTTCAATAATTCAGACTCGTGATTCATCAAGTAAATATACTCAACATCTACTCAAATCATCTGTGAAGTAAGAACATAACGATATCCACTACACGCCTCAGCACTCATTGGACTGCACACATCAAAATGTATTACTTCCAACAAGTTGCTTTCTAGTTCCATTTTACTGAAAACGAGGCTTCCAGTCATCTTGCCCATGTGGTATGATTTGCATGTCTCAAGTGATTCAAAATCAAGTGAGTCCAAACGGTCCATTTGCATGGAGTTTCTTCATGCATATACACCAATAGACATGGTTCGCATGTCTCAAACTTTTCAAAAACGAGTGAGCCCAAAGATCCATCAACATGGAGCTTCTTTATGCGTTTTATACCGATATGACTCAAATTGCAGTGCCACATTTTTGTGGTACTATCATTACTATCTTATACCTTTGGCATGAAAATGTGTATCACTACGATCAAGATTCAATAAACCATTCATTTTAGGTGCAAGACCATTGAAGGTATTATTCAAATAGAGTAACCATTATTCTCCTTAAATGAATAACCGTATTTCGATAGACATAATCCAATCACGTCTATGCTCAACGCAAACACCAATCTCGATGGTAGAGGGAGCGTGCGATGCTTGATCACATCAAGCTTGGGAAAAACTTCCAACACATATCGCCAGCTCACCTTTAGCTAGTGTCCGTTTACTCCGCAACCTTTTATTTCGAGTTTACTAACACTTAGCAACCAAACCGGTATCTAATACCATGGTGCTACTAGGAGTACTAGTAAAGTACACATTAACACAATGTATATCCAATATACTTCTATCGACCTTGCCAGCCTTCTCATCTACCAAGTATCTAGGGTAATTCTGCTCCAGTGGCTGTTCCCCTTATTATAGAAGCACTTAGTCTCGGGTTTGGGTTCAACCTTGGGTTTCTTCACTATAGCAGCAGCTGATTTGCCGTTTCATGAAGTATCCCTTCTTGCCCTTGCCCTTCTTGAAACTAGTGGTTTCACCAACCATCAACAATTGATGCTCCTTCTTGATTTCTACTTTTGTGGTGTCAAACATCGCGAATATCTCAAGGATCATCATATATGTCCCTGATATATTATAGTTCATCAAGAAGCTCTAGCAGCTTGGTGGTAATGACTTCGGAGAAACATCACTGTCTCATCTGGAAGATCAACTCCCACTCGATTCAAATGATTGTTGTACTCAGACAATCTGAGCACAAGCTCAACAATTGAGCTTTTCTCCCTTAGTTTGCAGGCTAAGAAAATCGTCGGAGGTCTTATACCTCTTGACATAGGCACGAGCCTGAAATCCCAATTTCAGCCCTTGGAACATCTCATATGTTCTGCGATGTTTCAAAAATGTCTTTGGTGCCTCAATTCTAAACCATTACGCACTGAACTATCATGTAGTCATCAAAACGTGTATGTCAGATGTTCTCAACATCCACAGACGACGTTCGAGGTTCAGCACACTGAGCGGTGCATTAAGGACATAAGCCTTCTACTGTCTGCATAAATGCTACTATCAACTTTCAACTAATCCTTCTCTAGGAACATATCTAAATAGTAGAACTGAAGCGCGAGCTACGACATAATTTGCGAAGACCTTTTGACTATGTTCAGGATAATTAAGTTCATCTTATGAACTCCCACTCAGATAGACATCCCTCTAGTCATCTAAGTGATTACATGATCTGAGTCAACTAGGTCGTGTCCGATCATCACGTGAGACGGACAGGTCAACATCGGTGAACATCTTCATGTTGATCATATCTACCATACGACTCATGCTCGACCTTTCGGTCTCTTGTGTTCCGAGGCCATGTCTGTACATGCTAGGCTCGTCAAGTCAACCTAAGTGTTTTGCATGTGTTCCGAGGCCATGTATGTACATGCTAGGCTCGTCAACACCTGTTGTATTCGAACGTAAGAATCTATCACACCCGATCATCACGTGGTGCTTCGAAACGACGAACTTTCGCAACGGTGCACAGTTAGGGGGAACACTTTCTTGAAATTTTAATGAGGGATCATCTTATTTACTACCGTCGTTCTAAGCAAATAAGATGTATAAACATGATAAACATCACATGCAATCAAATAGTGACATGATATGGCCAATATCATATTGCTCCTTTTGATCTCCACCTTCGGGGCTCCATGATCATCATCGTCACCGGCATGACACCATGATCTCCATCATCATGATCTCCATCATTTGTGTCTCCATGAAGTTGTCTCGCCAACTTATTACTTCTACTACTATGGCTACCAGTTAGCAATAAAGTAAAGTAATTACATGGCGTTGTTCAATGACACGCAGGTCATACAATAAATAAAGACAACTCCTATGGCTCCTGCCGGTTGTCATACTCATCGACATGCAAGTCGTGATTCCTATTACAAGAACATGATCAATCTCATACATCACATATCATTCATCACATTCTTCTTGGCCATATCACATCACATAGCATACCCTGCAAAAACAAGTTAGACGTCCTCTAATTGTTGTTTGCATGTTTTACGTGGCTGCTATGGGTTTCTAGCAAGAACATTTTTTACCTACTCAAAAACCACAATGTGATATGCCAATTGCTATTTACCCTTCATAAGGACCCTTTTCATCGAATCCGATCCGACTAAAGTGGGAGAGACAGACACCCGCTAGCCACCTTATGCAACTAGTGCATGTCAGTCGGTGGAACCAGTCTCACGTAAGAGTACGTGTAAGGTCGGTCCGGGCCGCTTCATCCCACAATGCCGCCGAATCAAGATTGGACTAGTAACGGTAAGCATATTGAACAAAATCAATGCCCACAACTACTTTGTGTTCAACTCGTGCATAGAAACTACGCATAGACCTGGCTCATGATGCCACTCTTGGGGAACGTAGCAGAAATTCAAAATTTTCCTACGTGTCACCAAGATCCATCTATGGAGAAACCAGCAACGAGGGGAAGGAGAGTGCATCTACATACCCTTGTAGATCGCTAAGCAGAAGCGTTCAAGACAACGGGGTTGAAGGAGTCGTACTTGTCGTGATCCAAATCACCGGAGATCCTAGTGCCGAACGGACGACACCTCCGCGTTCAACACACGTACAGCCCGGTGACGTCTCCCATGCCTTGATCCAGCGAGGAGAGAGGGAGAGGTTGAGGAAGACTCCATCCAGCAGCAGCACAATGGCGTGGTGGTGGTGGAGGAGCGTGGTACTCCAGCAGGGCTTCGCCAAGCACCGCAAGAGATGAGGAGGGAGAGGGGTAGGGCTGCGCCAAGAAGGAGACGAACTCGTGTGTCTTGGGCAGCCCAAACCTCAAGTATATATAGGGGGAGGGGAGGGGCTGCGCCCCCACCTAGGGTTCCCTCCCTAGGGGTGGCGGCAGCCCCCAGATCCCATCTGGGTGGCGGCCAGGTGGAGGGGAGAGGGAGGCGCACCAGGGATGGGCCCTAAGGCCCATCTGCCCTTAGGGTTTGCCTCCCCTCCTCCTCTTAGGCACCTTGGGCCCTTGTGGGGGGTGCACCAGCCCACCTGGGGCTGGTCCCCTCCCACACTTGGCCCATGCAGCCCTCCGGGGCTTGTGGCCCCACTTGGTGGATCCCCGGACCCTCCCGGTGGTCCCGGTACGTTACCGATAAACCCCGAAACTTTTCCGGTGACCAAAATAGGACTTCCCATATATAAATCTTTACCTCCGGACCATTCCGGAACTCCTCGTGACGTCCGCGATCTCATCCGGGACTCCGAACAACATTCAGTAACCACGTATATCTATTCCTTATAACCCTAGCGTCATCGAACCTTAAGTGTGTAGACCCTACGGGTTCGGGAACCATGCAGACATGACCGAGATAACTCTCCGGTCAATAACCAACAGCGGGATCTGGATACCCATGTTGGCTCCCACATGTTCCACGATGATCTCATCGGATGAACCACGATGTCAAGGACTTAATCAATCCCGTATAAAATTCCCTTTGTCTAGCGGTACGATACTTGCCCGAGATTCGATCGTCACTATCCCGATACCTTGTTCAATCTCGTTACTGGCAAGTCTCTTTACTCGTTCCGTAACACATCATCCCGTGATCAAATCCTTGATCACATTGTGCACATTACAATGATGTCCTACCGAGTGGGCCCAGAGATACCTCTCCGTTTACACGGAGTGACAAATCCCAGTCTCGATTCGTGCCAACTCAACAGACACTTTCGGAGATACCTGTAGTGTACCTTTATAGCCACCCAGTTACGTTGTGACGTTTGGCACACCCAAAGCACTCCTACGGTATCCGGGAGTTGCACAATCTCATGGTCTAAGGAAATGATACATTAGAAAAGCTTTAGCATACGAACTACATGATCTTTTGTTAGGCTTAGGATTGGGTCTTGTCCATCACATCATTCTCCTAATGATGTGATCCCGTTATCAACGACATCCAATGTCCATGGTCAGGAAACCGTAACCATCTATTGATCAACGAGCTAGTCAACTAGAGGCTTACTAGGGACATGGTGTTGTCTATGTATCCACACATGTATCTGAGTTTCCTATCAATACAATTCTAGCATGGATAATAAACGATTATCATGAACGAGGAAATATAATAATAACCAATTTATTATTGCCTCTAGGGCATATTTCCAACAGCATAGAGTTGTATCGGTGGTCGATAGAACTTGAAGGGAATATTGATTCTGCATTTAGCTCCTCATTGGGTTGGACACTCTTATTTATCAAAAAAGCTACAATTGATCCCATATACTTTCGGGTTATCAAATATCATGGAGAGCGTTGTATTGAGATAAAAGAGAGAGAGAGAGGGCCATCTAGCTACTACCTACGGACCCATAGGTCTGTGGTGAACTACTCACGCAACATCGAAGAGGCGGCAAGGATGATGTAGAGCCCCTCCGTGCTGAGTTCCCTCTTCAACAGAGTACCGGAAAATACTTCTAGATGGGATGTCGCTAGAACAGAGGCTGGTGGCGGTGGTAAAATTATTTCGTTTGCTCCATTATGGTTTTGGAATTCTTCTGAATTTATAGAGGCGGAAGTAGGGTAAAAGTACTTAGAGGGGGCCCACATGGCACTGGGGCGCCCCCCTTGGGCGCGCCCTGGTGCCATGTGGGGCCCTCCAGAATTTTCTTCCTTGCCTTCCCAAGGGCAGAAAACAGGAACTGGCACATGTCACTAAGTTTAATAGGTTAGTCCCCAAAAATGATATAAACATGTATGAAATGATATTAAAAACATCCAAGAATAATAATATCATAGCATGGAACAGCAAAAATAATAGATATGTTGGAGACGTATCAAGCATTCCCAAGCTTAACTTCTGCTCGTCCTTGAGTAGAAAAGTGATAAAACAAATTTTTGATTGTGGAATGCTACCCAACATACTTCATCAAGTTATTTTCTTAGCATTGTATTGAGGAATGATTCAAAGCAATAGTCTATATTTCACAAGAAGACATAAATAATCAAGTGATGCTAACAAGCAACCCTGTCTTTCAAAATAACAATGCTAAAGAAAATTATCCCTAGCCCATTATGCTCAATCATTGATCCATCCATGAAACACAGTCGAATATCAATCATACTCGATGCACATAGATGATCACATGACACCCTAGTTGGTGATTTTAAAGAGAAGGATGAGACTCAACATAAAAGTAAATAAAAAGACCCTTCGTAGAGGGAAGCATTGATTTGTAGAGGTGTCTGATCTCATGTTTTTAAAGAGATGAAAATTTTATTCTGAGAGGTACGCTTTTCTCATTAACGAGAACGACTTAGAATTCCCAAAACATTTCACCACTGGATACATAATAGGAGATTCCCAAACAGAAAGTAAAAGTTTTGCTCCCCATCATCGTTCCATGGTTTTGAGACTTTTGTTCCTTTTATCCCTTCACATCCGAAGGATTTTGTTTTTTTCCACCTTTCCTTATCACAATCCACGGCTAGCCATATTCACGTGTGCCTTCCATACCAACACCTTCCAAGGAAATTTAATTTATTTTGGGACTAGACATCCCTTTTACCGCCACACTCTCTTGCAATGACAAGTGAATAAACACTCATATTGAGAATGACATATCCAATATAAAAATCATTGGTCACCCCTCACCGTTTCATGAACGATACGGGCACACAAAAGAGAAATTATTTTTGAAATTTTTGGGAGATGGCACATGCAAATTTACTTAGGACGGGAATGAAATGCCGCATATAGGTAGGTATGGTGGACAGTAATGGAAAAACAAGGTTTTGGGTACATGGATGTACAAGTAGTATTCCCACTTAGTACAAACAGAGGCTAGCAAAAAGGTTAAGAAGCGACCAACTAAGAAACCGTAATGATGCACATGCATACATAAAACATAACCAACACCGAATAATGCACCATAAGTAGGATGTAAATTAATTGCTTAACTATTGACTTTACGTGCTTGCATAGGGATATAAACCTTAACATCACTATTCATACTAGAGCATAATTACTCATGAACATAACTCACATATCATCATCTACACATCTCAAAACTATTGCAAACAATCAAGTTTATCATGTCCCATAAAATTTTTATGCTAGTTTTCATTATTTATCTTGAATATTCATCACATGGGGACCAAGCTCATAGCTTGTACAATGTACCATAACTATTTTAAACTCTCAAAATAATATAAGTGAAGCATGAGAGCAACATTCCTATAAAATATCTAGCATTCTCAAAAAGATATAAGTGAAGCATGAGGACAAGTTTCTTCAAAATAAAATCACCACCATGCTCAAAAAGATATAAGTGATGCACTAGAGCAACCACCTAGCTCCACAAGTTCAAGTGAAGCACAAAGAGCAATTCTAACAAATCATGATGATGTGAAGCTATCTCAAGCAAATGTGTTCAGAGATGATGATTGCGATGAACTAGAACTAAAATAAAGCAACAACTCATATCATACAAGACGCTCCAAGCAAAACACATATCATGTGATTGAATAAAAATATAGCTTCAAGTGTGTTACCGATAGTCGTTAGAAGAAAGAGGGGATGCCTTCCGGGGAATCCCCAAGCTTAGACGCTTGATTCTCCTTGGGTATTACCTGGGGTGCCTTGGGCATCCGGAGCTTAGGCGTTTTCATCTCTTCATTCATTCATCCATCGTCGTCACACCCAAAACATGAAAACTTCAATCACACAAAACTCAACAAAACCTTCATGAGATCCATTAGTATAAATTTTTTACCACTATAAGTACTGTTCAAAACCCATTAAAATTTATTTTGCATGATAAGTACCGTGTTCTCACTTTCCCATGCCTTGCACCCCCCGATACAATAAATAGTTTTATCAAAACAAGCAAACAATTCATCAAAAATAGAACAGCCTATAGCAATCTGTCAAAAATCAATACTTCTGTAATTCCAAAAATTCTGAACAATTAGGACAACATAGACAATTTCTATACCAGTCACGTGTAAAAAATTTAGTCTCATTCGAAGCTATGACGAATTTATAAAAATTCTGGACTGGGCGTCAAAGTTTCTATTTTTCACAGAGTTGCGTTCACAAGCATCCACATCATCCCAAAGGTCTTATTTGGGACAAACACTAATTAAAATATAAAACCAAACTCAAAACAGAGGTAGATAAGGGATAATCAAAAGAACAGAACCAAAAAGTGAAAAATAAAAATTTATTTTATTCGTTGGGTTGCCTCCCAACAAGCGCCATTGTTTTACGCCCCTAGCTAGGCATAAAGCAATACATCAAGTATTGTCATTCGTGGAATTTTACTCTATAGGTGGCCCTCATAATGGATTCATAGGTCGATTTAATTTTGGTCCTTGGAGAGTGTCCCATGCCTTCCTTTAAAGGAAACTGAAACTTTATATTTCCCTTTTTCATATCAATCACCGCACCAATAGTGCGTAAAAACGGTCTTCCAGGAATCAAAGGGCAAGACCTATTTCAATGAATATCAAGAACAATTAAGTCCACGGGTACATAGTTCCTATTTGCAACATTAAGAACATCATTGATCATACCCAATGGCTTTTTAATGTGCATATTCATTAAATATCTTTATTATACAACTAAAGTGTAAACCCTAACTTCTCAAGTATGCGGTTTTTTGACGCACTTGCCCCCGTTTAGCAATTTATAATTATAAATAATCAAGGATTTGATTATTACGTATATTTTTCACTTCATTGTAGAAATGTTTTGCACTACTTTCTTTACATTTTCAAAAAACACTAAGCGCGAAATATTTGTAAATGTGATTTATGGACAGTAATGGCATTATATGCAGGCGTACTTGGTTGTGATTTGTGGTTTGTGGCCAAAAAAAAGATTGACATGTCGTAATTTCTCGAAGAGGCAGTGTACATTTTTTTAAAGCAATCACTATTTATGTGTGTAATACTGTATGCTGACTTTTAATAAAAAGAACAAACACACATTTATCTGTGGTATATTGCTAAATGGCTCAACCATGCATGCATGGGTAACAGGATTAGTATGTTTCAAGAAAAAAATGCACATTTTATTTTGTTTTTTATCTAAAAAATGTAAATTGTGAGGTGGTCTTAGCTTACATGTTTCCCCATGTACCATGCATGGACTCTAAATATATATGGACTGCTAAGTCTGAGCGAGTATGCTTTTATATATCACTAGCAAAGGGCCCATGCGTTCGAACGGGAGAGTATTTTCATAATACCCAATGGCTATGACCATATTTTGTTCACATCTTATTGCATAATTTTAAAAATTTGTTCATAAATGCAAGAAAATGTTCCTTTTTAAAAATTTATTCATAAATTAAAACATGTTCACATTTTTTTTGAATAACATGGTGGTCAAAATACTTGGTAATTCAAGAATTATTTTGAATTTCAAGAAACGTTTCTTTAAAAATATACTATAATATTCCGATCTATGCCCCGGTAAATTATTCAAAATTCACGCAGGTATATAATCCCAAAGAATCAGAAGTATTACTATTCAACTACGTACCTTTGATCATTCATGAACATTTTCAAAAATTTGGGTACATTATTAAAAATCATGGACATTTTTAACTATTTGCAAACATTTTATAAAATTTGTGAACATTTTTTAAGCATTTTCTTTTGAATCGGCCAACAATTATATAATAAACAAACATTGTTTTCCAAATTGGTGATTTTGTAAAATTCATGAATATTTTGTTTTCAAATGGATGATCATTTTTTGAATCTGCAAGCACTTAGAATAAATAAACTCTTTTGTAATTTACGAACTATTTTTAAATTTTTTTGCACGTTTTTGAATAAGCAAATATTTTGTTCCATTTCATTAACAATTTTTAATATAAGAACTTTTTTATTTCACTTACATGTTTTCAAAAATTTTAAAATCCCGAGCATTTTTCAATTCACAAACATTTTAATTTTTCTTGAATATTTTATTTAAAATTCTCAGTTTTTTAAAAAAGTTAGAAATTTTTTAAGCCCCCAAATATCTTTAAGTAGAAAAAACTAAAATAAAAAATAAAAAAGATATTTAAAAAACGCCGCGCTCACATGGGCCGGCCCAAATGGGCATGCAATGTCTTCTCCTGCTTGCAGAAAGTAGTATAGGAGGTCTCTACTGTGTGGGCCGACCCAGTAAGGGATTCTCTGCAAAACGTTTTTTATCTCTTATTATAGGTGGCATTGTTGGGTAATATTTTGCAACTTCTAGGGCACTTTTAATCACGGTGAACGGGCAGAAGCATTAGCCCATTTTATTATTTGGTAAAGATTAAGTCCTAGACATACAAATAACCATTTTAGGCTCCAAATTAATCCTAAGGTTAAGCTTGAGCTGGGATGGCATTAGGCTTATTTTTCCATATATAGATCGTGTGTGATGTACTAATGGAGTAATGGTAGGAGACGATCGGAGGTGTCTCTTTTTTAGAGAAAAAAATGGGCTGAGGACTCCTTTTTGACACGGGAAGGGAGAAAACGGAGGATTTTTGTGGGCGTGAACTCGTTGATTTCTTAACGTGGAAAGGTATAACTCTTTGATCTGTTTTTTTTTAGTAAAGACTCTTTGATATGTTTTTTGATCCTTGTCTAAAAGCTCATCCTTGTCTAAAAGTACCACTAAATTATTTGAAGCCCACCTATTTCATACAATTGAATTTCTAAGCTAGATTGTAAATTTCTAGAAGCTCATCCTTGTCTAAAAGTACCACTAAATTATTTGAAGCCCACCTATTTGATTTTTAAAGTTAGTTTGTACATTTTTGGAACTTGATCCCGCTATTGAAAGATGGCATGTATGTTTTTCCATGGCGAGATGCAATATTTGGACCATTGAAACCTCGTGAACTTTTTGGAGGTGTAACATCTGCTTATACTTTACAAAAATGACGTGTTTAGAATATGCTTCAAACATGTCAGCTGAGCCATCCAGAAAAGTGATGGCAAGCCTTTCTCTGGCTAGTGATAGCTAGCATGTATTCTAACCTATGATCTACAACTTTATCTAGCGACACCAATGCCATAATTTTAACTCGACGTTGGCACATCCCTTCTTTTGGTTACTTTATGAAATTACATGTTTTTCGTACTGATTACACGATCTCAAATTGTTATATGCATATTCATTAAATATCTTTATTATTGAACTTAAGTGTAAACCCTGACTTCTCAAGTCTGCGGTTTTTTTATGCACTTGCCCCCATTTAGCAATTTATAATTATAAATAATCAAGGATTTAATTATTACGTATATTTTCCACTTCATTGTAGAAATGTTTTGCACTACTTTGTTTATATTTTCAGAAAGCACTAAGCGCAAATTATTTGTAAATTTGACTTATGGACAATATTGTATTATATGCAGGCGTACTTGGTTGTGATTTGTGGTTTCTGGCCCAAAAAAAGATTGTCATGTCGTAATTTCTCGAAGAGGCAGTGTACATTTTTTTAAAGCAATCACTATTTATGTGTGTAATAGAACAGTTAGTTTGTTGTACCTAGATATATGTACAATACACCACAATACTGTATGCTGATTTTTAATAAAAAGAACAAATGTACATTATTTGTGGTATATTGCTAGATGGCTCAACCATGCATGCATGGGTAACTGGATTAGTATGTTTCAAGAAAAAAAAATGCACATTTTAGATTTTTTTATCTAAAAAATTGTAGATTGTGAGGTGGTCTTAGCTTACATGTTTCCCCATGTACCATGCATGGACTCTTTAGGGCCGATCGTATCAAGACTCTAAAAATATATGGACTGCTAAGTCTGACTGAGTATGCTTCTATATATCACTAGCAAAGGGCCCGTGCGTTCGAAAGGGGGAATTTTTCTCGTAATTTCCACTGACTATGACCAGATTTTGTTCAAATATTATCGCATAATTTTGAAAATTTGTTCATAAATGCAAGAAAATGTTCCTTCTAAAAAATTTATTCATAGATTAAAGCATGTTCACATTTTAAAAAAAATAACATGGTGGTAAAAATACTTGGTAATTCAAGAATTATTTCGAATTTCAAGAAACATTTCTTTAAAAATATACTATAATATTCGGATCTATGCCCCTTTTAACTGGACGTTGGCACATCCTTTCTTTTGGTTACTTTATGAACTTACATGTTTTTCTTACTGATTACCGGATCTCACATTGTTATGTGCATATCATTAAATATTTTTATTATTGAAGTTAAGTGTAACAACAGTGACTTCTCAAGTCTGCGGTTTTCTGATGCACTTGCCCCTGTTTAGCAATTTGTAATTACTAGCAAAAGTGCCTGTGCTTGCAACGGGATAATAAAATTGTGGTGTTCAAACCAAGTTTTAAATATTCACAATCTATGTATATACATGTATAGTAATATCTGTGCACCAATGGCACACATGCGAACGTAAGACACAAGTATTGACGTTGGACTTGATCCTTGAATTATGTATTATTTTTTTAGTATATCCTTGATGCGTGCATGAGAAGGGAAAGAAAAACTCAGTCTCATGATAGATGAAAAACTGGAGAGCCCTACGGCGTTCGAATAATTCAGAGGAACGCTCGCTTTTTTGACTTTTATAGATGGCGGGTTGTGTAATTTACTTCAACTTCAGGCACAGTTCGACGACAGACAAAAAATCTAAATAAACAATTAGCAAAGAGTTTTTTCACTTACGGGTGGCGGAGTGGGTAATTTACTTCAATTTTAGGGGTAGTTTCAGTGACATACAAAAAAAATCAGAGAAATTATTAACGAAGAGTTATTTTTACTTATGGGTGGCATGGTAGGTAATTTAGTTTAATTTTACGGGTAGATAGGCGGACGGACGAAAAGACGTAGGAAAGAAATAGTAGGATGAAAAAAGTGGAGAAACAGTCCTCCCTTTAATATTAGGTATTGATAGATAACCAAGGATTTGATTATTACGTATATTTTCCACTTCGATGTAGAAATGTTTTGCACTTCTTTCTTTATATTTTTAGAAAACACTAAGCACAATTTTTTTTTGTAAATGTGATTTATTGACAGTATTGGTATTATATGCAGGCATAATTGCATTGTAATTTGTGGTTTGTGGCCAAGAAAACAGATTGTTATGTTGTGATTTCTGGAAGAGACATCGTACATTTTTTAGAGCAATTATTTTTTTTATGTGTAATAGAACAGTTTGTTTGTTGTACCTAGATATATGTACAATACACCACAATACTGTGTGCCAACTTTTAACAAAAAAACAAACGTACATTTATAAGTAGTACTCCCTCCATTTTTTTAGTCTGCATATAAAATTTGGTCAAAGTCAAACTATGTCAAGTTCGACTATGTTTATAGAAAAAAATACCAACATCCACAACATAAAATAAATATTATTAGATGCATCATGAAATTTATTTTCATACCATATATCTTTAGTATTGTAGATGTTGATAATCTTTCGTAAATATTTAGTCAAACTTTACAACGTTTGACTTTTACCAAATCTTATATGTAGACTAAAAGAAACGGAGGGAGTATATTGCTAGATGGTTCAACCATGAATGCATGGGTTACTGGATTAGTACGTTTCAAGGAAAAAATGCACATTTTTATTTTATCTAGAAACATGTAGATTGCGAGGTGGTCTTAGCTTACATGTTTCCCTATGCACCACGCATGGACTCTTAAGGGCCGATCGTATCAAAACTCTAAAAATATACGGACTGTCATACAAATAACCATTTTAGGCTCCAAATTGATCCTAAGGCTAAGCTTGAGCAGGGATGGGAATAGGCTTATTTTCCCATAGATAGACATGGGCGATGTACTAATGGTAGGCGAAAATCGGAGGTTTCTCTTTTTTAGAGAAAAAAAATGGCCTGAGGACTCCTTTGTCACACGGCAAGGTGGAAAACGGAGGAGTCATGTGTGCCTGAACTCTTTGATTTCTTATGTGTAACTCTTTGATCTGTTTTTTTTTT
>NC_041393.1:12032558-12039933 GCF_002162155.2 Triticum dicoccoides
TTTTTTTTTTGTTTGAGTAGGACATCAAAGAATGAAATAAAAATATTTGTTGTAGTATATTGGAGACCACTGATGACAGCATGTTACATTAAGCTTGCCAAATAATTTTCTGGCCTTATATATGCCTGCGTAGGTGGAACTAGTTGTGAGTTATATCTAAAATATTTCTTCTCTTCTAGGTGGTGATGTTTCTTTGATCTGGTCAAACAATTAACTATGTGACTTGCATCAAGAAAAGGTAAAATTTGTTTATCCAGAAGCAATAGAACTCATGATAATATTATTCTTGATTCTAAGACATCACTCTTAGGTTCAGTTGACTTTGAACACCTCAGCTGCATATATTTTTCATCCGTTGCAACCCATGGGCAAATGTTCTAGTAAAATCTTAGTGCAAAGCTATGTACAAGGTCTATTTTTATTAGTTTTTCTGGTTCTATGTGCAATGATACTGTAATAGAGCATGATACTGATATGACCTCTCTTTATTAATTATTGTGCCACATCGGCTTATTATCGATTGTACTGCAATATACATCAATGAATCTCCCATTCTGCAAGGCAAGAATGTGATGCCACGAAGGTCTCATTATTAGACTTACACAATGATATCATGCTTGCTACTTGATTCAAAACTGCTTCAGAAATAAATGCAGAGTGAAGGGTACAACGGAGGTGGTAGATCTTGCATATAATAAGCGAACATACGCTTGTCTCTTCTCACTGCTCACTGAAACTTCTTAAGTTTCTTAACAGATGTAGTCTTTTTTTCCTCAACTGGGCAGTACTTGACTCCCACAAGATCGCCAACTTTGCTGATAACCTAAATTATTTGGATCAAATTTAACACATCAGTGCATCACATGGTCCATAAGTCTCATATTATTCATGTATCGGATCAATTATACACATGTGCTTAGTGTGAACATGTTGCATCTGTGGAGTGTGGACATTACCTCCAAACCTTTTATAAGATCCTCCCTGGAATGGGAAGCTGAGATACATATCCTAGCTCTGGCAAGTAGTAGTGGCGTAGCAGGATATGCAATAGTACAAACAGCAACCTAGATTACGCAACATGACACTTAGTAAAGAGGAACTCAAACTTGACTAGTTAGAAGAAATCTCACATTTTGACAATATTTGAGTGCAAAAACTCACATTTTTCCTCAGGCACTCCCTTGAGAATGCAGGCATTTTAGCGGGGTTGTAAAGCATGATTGGCATGACAGGTGAGCCATTATCTCCTAGCACCTCAAACCCCATTTTCTTAAGCTCTAAACGAAAAAAATTGCCGTTCTCCCGAATCCGAGCAAGTTTCTTTGCTCCTATTTAGAGCAATTACTAGATTAGGAATTCCATCAACACAAGAGGGACACAGAAAAGATATGAATACTTGAATCCTCATTCCGAGTATGTACCTCTGTTAGATCCGTCCTCCCCAAGGATAACCTTCATTGCGGAGATGACCTGCTGGGCTGCTGGAGGTGAGATGGATGTTGCATATATGTGGGCTGGGCATGCATGCTTGAGATGGTGTATGATCTCCTACAAAAAAACATTGAACGACCTAGTGACAAGATTTATCAAATCTATACATGTTCAGTCAAGAACTGGTAAGGATCTTGTGCATACTTTTGATGCTGCAATGTAACCTCCGCATGATCCAAATGATTTTGTAAATGTTCCCATCATAATATCAACATCAGCTGGATCCACTCCCATTAGTTCACATACACCTCTCCCCGTCTTTCCAATGGCTCCAATACTGTGTGCCTCGTCTAAATACGTGAAAGCCTATATATATGTTAAGAAGTTTAAGAACTCCAGTCAAGTCAATACTCCAATATATATACATCGCCAGCAGTTTGATGTTAGCAAGTGAGCACAGCATATGCTCTGTTTGGGAGGAACCCTATATGACGTAGAGTGTTCCTAGGAAACAGGCAGAAGTGGTCGATCAGTATGCACAATTCTCAAACCTTATACTTCTTGCAGACATCCATAATCCCAGGGAGGTTGCACATCTCCCCTTCCATGCTATAAATTCCCTCCATAATCACAATTATCTTCTTCCACGGCTTGTGTGTGTGATGTTGCCCCCCCGCAATCTGCTCCCTCAGTACATGTTCCAAATGTGCAGGGTCTGGAAGAAAATAGCGGAAACATTAAAGTACATGCCTATACATATGACATGCAGTTCTCCTGAATGATTACAAAAAGGAAAGAAATCAATGAGTTCTTATGGAGCTTACTGTTATGTTTGAAAACTTTGATGGTAGCCCCTGAAAATCTAGATCCATTCACTATTGAATTATGGTTCAGCGAATCACTAACTATCAGTCCCCCCTGAAATCATATTACAATACACATTAGCTCTAACATGTATCAAAAGAAGAGAAGAAAATGCCTCACCACATGTATACCTTCCCAATCAAAGCAGGAATGATCGCAGAGTTTGTGACATAGCCCATGCCAAAAACAATAGCTGCGGGCTTGCCAACAAATCGTGCCACTAGCTCCTCAAGCTCTGTGTGGAGCTTCGTAGTTCCTAAAATCATGCATACATAAATGAGTTGACCTATGTCCCTTACTGAAGTACTAATTAAGTATATTTTCACAAAATAATAACGCAAACACTCAAAATCATAGTACCGGTTATGTAGGGATAGAATAAAATTAATTCCTCCAGATATTCAGCTATATCTACTACTCACATCCATCTATTATGCTTTAGTCCCACTCAACCTTGACATTATGTGCTACATTCATTCTCATGCGAATAATATCATGCGATGATTCAAATAACATCAGTCGATGCGTCCATCTTTATTTGTGTTGCTTCACACAATCACCTACGATGCTTCATCCTCATTATTAGATGTTTCATTACGATACAGTTAAATCTTAAACTATTCCACATCTATCCTTTATCTACCTTAGATGCTTCATTGCTAAATTAATAGTGGTTCATTACTACTCAGAACTGATCTCATGCTATACTTGCGTTCTAGTTTTATATGTTTCATTACTTAACCTTGTGAAATAACTAATTTACCATCCATGCTTCCAGTAACAACAATCGCTTCACCAGTAACTATCCCGTGCTTCCAGATTTATACGCTACCTAGCTTTTATTTGTTGATGTAACCTAAATATATGCATCAAACTTATATGGTTGTCGCTCATTTTATGTTCTCAAGCGGTATCAAAATTTTAGATTTATATCTTGTTATTAAAATTTATTTATATTTTGTTTGCAGAAAGGCCATGGCATTTTGCGGCATTGAGAGCCACAATGTTGGTGATTTCGACAGGAGGCACACTTTACAAAAGAGACGCGACAATGACTCGGCACTCAATCGAGGCCATCCGACATTGTCAGTGGCTTTGTTGTCGATCTTGGGCATGCGCGTGGTGACGGTTACAACAATGTCAATTGCGGTAGCTGTGCTGGTGCAGGCAAAATATTCAAGACGATGACGACTAGCGGGCACTGTAAGAATTAAGGCCTCATTCGTTGACGGCGTTCTCGTTTCTTCACCCACATAGTTGGTTATCTGTATTTGCAACTTATAGTGGATGCAAAGTGACAATTTGTATGTAGGAAGACTTAGTACGTGAAGCACACCCATTTGAAACATATATTAACTGTAGCAGATCGAGCATTCAGCAGTAGCAAACTGTCATTTGTTTGGAAGCACATACCGAATTCATTTGAAGCATTCCTAATTAACAATCACTTATGTGGAAGAAAAAAATATTTTTTTTATTCGAAGCCATTCTATAGGTCATGGTCTATGGACAATATTAAAATGCTATTAAAGAAGAATACCCCGTTATAAATGTACAAGCTACATTTATTTGAAGCAAATTTCAATGATGAATAAATAAAGTTATTTGGTCGATAGAAGCATGATTTTGATATTTTCAAATCAAGCTGTTGTAACTGTTTCAGATCGAAATAAATTGTGATTACATTAGAAGCAATTTTAGTAGCACTAGAAACAAATTTTTTGATCCCATCAGAATTAAATATAAATAACATTGAAAACACGATTTGTTCTGCTAGGAAGCAAAAAATGCGATCGCAAATATTTTTTCTTAAATTATTAATTTCGTTAAAACCTGACTTATACTCCCTCCGTTCCTAAATATTTTTCTTTTTAGAGATTTCAACAAGTGAATACATACGGAGCAAAATGACACGATCTTTACTTCAAATTTTTGGATTGACACCAAGCAGGTTTGGATGTTGGTCCTGGGTCCTTACTGAGAGTGAGATGGAAGTTAATCTTCAAGGAAGAAATGATAGAGCTGGTCAACCAGAATTCTGGTAGTATATTTGGGTGTCAGGGGTACTTTAGGCAGTTCCATTTTATATTCATCGTTCATTTTTCATGTATGAGCGGCTATGCAAGAACGCCAGTTAGCAGCGATTAACCATCACTGATTCTTCCAAGTTATGGCAATACATGTACTAGTATGACTAAATAATTATCTAATCTTGCTGCTCCAATTGTGGTTGCGATGGAAAGAAAAAAGAACCAATCATCCATGTAGTGTATAGTGACAAGGAACTACTTCCTCTGTAAACAAATATAAGAGCGTTTAGATCACTAAAATAGTGATATAAACGCTCTTCGTTTAGATCACTAAAATAGTGATTTAAACGCTTTTATATTTCTTTACAGAGAGAGTATGATTTTTCTTCGGGGAGAAGGGGAGCAAGCTACGGCAACGACCCAACAGGATGGAAGTGTGGGCTGCGGTGTGGGAATTAATATCGGTCTAATGGAATTACCAAGTTGTCCCTGAGTCAAACTTTGAGGGGGGCATATTAAGCATTGGATCAACTTAATACTACTCCTTGAACTTGGCAGTATGATGCACCGTAAAATATCTCCCGCAACGATGTGGCTAAGATCAAATGGGCGAGCTACTTCTAATCCTCCGGCCATGCACTAGTGGTGCCCAAATAAAAAACACGTACCTCCATCAACTCGAGCACTGCAAGTACTGGCAGAGTAATTTTTGAGCGACTCGATCACACGTGGGGTGCAGTACTCATCTGCTGCAGCAAAACCAAGGTAGTTGTAGGAACCCAAGTTAAGACACCTGGACGTTTCCGCGCTATGTCTGCATTGCATTCGAAGAAGACCTGACCGCATCAGTTCTTTTGCACTGTGGAATCACGAAACAAATATGAGGTAAACATACTGGAGTGTCTTGTTACAGTCATTTGAGTTACGCTCGACTAGATCCAGCCAAGCATCTGGCGCACTAGCAACGGGGCGATCGAAGCAGTCCTGCCCACCGATTAAGCAAAGTCAATATAGTCCTAGTAATTACATGATCTGAGTTCCAACTCGATCGCTCACCTGCATGCGGAGGTGGACGCGGCGCCAGTAGAAATCCTCGTACCCACAGCAAATGGGCGCGTAACCCTACCGGATTATCAGCACGAACATCGTAAGCACGCATCAAAAGAAGAAGAAGAAGAAGAAGAAGAACAAGAAGAAGAAGAAGAAGAAGAAGAAGAAACTGAATAGACCTTGAGGTTGCTGGATTTGGCGGCGTCGAGGATCCTGCAGAAGAAGTCGCGCAAGCGGCCAAAGGCGAAGATGAGGCCGTAGCTGAATCGCGTGGTGAGCGCGGTCAGGATCGGGGGGTTCACCATTGGAACTCTCACCACTCTAACTTGGTGTTTTCTTTGAACTTCGCCCCGCACTTCTCTAATTTATAATCGAACGGAGGAGGCACATACACAACAGCCGGAGTTAACTAATCGCCAACCTACTGGCCCGCTCCAACCATTCAATTGTTCTTTAAGCATTCAACACTAGTAGGAATTCTACCCTGGACAGCAGGGCTGGGCGGGTAAAATCCGGGGGCCCTGTGCCAAACTAAAAAATAAGACCCTATCCCGTTACAAAAACAGAATTACAGAAAAAAAATTACATATGCTTGAAAAGACATGATTGATGACTCATCTAGATTCTTGAACCACTATTTAAGTAAGAAATAATACAAAATTAAAGGGATCTACATCATTAATCTATTGAAGTATTGAAAGAATTGCTAATTTTCTGGTGATTATTCCAGGACAAACTACCGTAGTGCTACTCCTGTCGAGAAGAGACCTCACGACCGATCTCCGCCGAATTACCGACGTCTATCAGCTGATCGTGGCACGTAGAGGTGGTCAAGAACATACAACGGATTGGCAACTTGGTGCTCGAGTCACGACGGTTCTCCCGTCGATAGCTTCATCCATCGTCTCTCAACATTAATTCTATATGCTCTAGTAGCCTATGATGGGGATATTTGAAAATTTGTGAACATAAAGTTCATTAAAATAAATGTTTCACCAAGGATGCTGAACAAAAAAAGGAGCTACCGAGCAAAAGATGCATGGGGAAGCATGCATTGGTCTGCTTGTCTTGAAGTACAGACTTATTTATCAACTGGCCTAGTACACACAGCACACTACTGAAATTTTCACGTACGCCGGGTGTTATGCTCTTTGCCGAGTGCCAAAACACGGACACTCGGCAAAAGAAACAACGCCGAGAGTCACTCTCGACAAACCTCGCTTCACGGCAAACTACCTGTTTTGCTGTCACTACCTCACGGCAAAGAGGCACCGCACGGCAAACCCTGCATACGCCGAGAGCCGCACATGGTAAAGAGGAGCCACGTGGCATGCCCGTCCGTAACAGACGGCTCCGTCCGTCACTATCTACATTACCGAGAGCCGAATATCGACACTCGGTAAAGTATATGCCACATCCTATCTTCTTTTTTGTGTGTAACTGACATGTGGTCCCACTAGAAACATTTATCAGTAAAAGTTTCAAATAATTTGCTAAATATTTTTGAAAAAAATGACGATATCTTTGCCGAGAGCAGTTCTCGGCAATGCTCCTGACCAGTAGGACATCGTGGCCCACATGGCAGCTCACAGCTTACCGAGTGTGCATCACACTTGGAAAAGAGTGGCAGCCCTGGAGATGTCTTTTCCGAGAGTGGCTCTCGGCAATGCTCCTGACCAGCAAGACAGCCTGGCCCAGATGGCAGATGACAGGTTACCGAGTGTCGTCACACTCGGAAAAGAGTGGCAGCCCTGGAGATGTCTTTACCGAGAGCAGCTCTCGGCAAAGCTGCCAGCCCTAGAACAGTGATGTACTCAGCGCCTTTGTTTCCGAGAGTGGCTCTCGGTAGTATGACATTTTCCTAGTGTTGCTCTCGGAAATCTATTCCATCCATTCTGTTGTTTAGCTATTTCTTTCCTGATCCCTGCTGATGAAAACAACTATAGTGCACTTTGCAGTAGTCCACACATATATATAGGCATAATTTGATCATATGTAGG
>NC_041393.1:12040258-12040555 GCF_002162155.2 Triticum dicoccoides
AGAGATAGTCCACATATTGTCACAGACAAGTCGAATGTAGTACATAGTAGACATCACACACAAATCGCAAATTCATACATATTGTCACTACTTGCAAAACACATGCAAGTCACAACAGAAGTACACTTATTCATATATAGATCATTCCGGAGGAGGAGGAGAGGCCATCGGGTTAACATTCCGGAGGAGGAGGAGGGGCATCACTTGTATTGCTTCGATTTTGCATAAAAACCTATAAGAGGAGGAGAGTCACGTGAGGGTGGTTCATCGCTATGTAAAGAATCTTATAATCTAGTT
>NC_041393.1:12040889-12041441 GCF_002162155.2 Triticum dicoccoides
AGAGAATGTTCTACCTGTAGTTGACTCTCAAGCAGCTTCAACCTATCGTTCATTTCTGCCCGTTCCTTTTCTCTGGACTCCTGCTTGGCCATCCGCCTTTGCTCATCTTCAATGGCCCGCTGCTCCATTATATCTTGTAACATGACAGTAGGCTCATATAGGTTAGAACGGTGCTTCTTCGAGGCATGGACATAAATGAAAGGTTAGCATGCTAACCTTGAGACGCGCTATCTCACGTGATGCGGCGGTTGGGCGACTCCGTATGGACGGAGTTGAGCTGGTGCTCGACGCCCATATCTCGTGGAGCTTGTGACGCGAGGAGGTGTCAATCGCCCCATTGCAAAGGAAGTGGCGGCCATGGCCCTTCCCCTCGCCAGCAATGATGAGAAGCTCTGGATCAAAGGGCTTCGACGTAGGTTCGGCTTCCTCACCGTGCACCTCCTGGAAGACCTCTTTGAAGCCCCCACTTCTCCTCCGCCGACGAGCTGCAGAACTCGGTGCCATCCTTCCCCTTGTGTCCTTCTCTCCAGGCTTCCAGGATGTGGACTAGGC
>NC_041393.1:12041841-12049400 GCF_002162155.2 Triticum dicoccoides
AATAAGTTAACATATTAATCCACATACCATGTGTTGCTTGAGAGCGGTTAGGTTCCGGCTCCCCTGGACATGAGCCGGGCCACTCATTTTGGCTCGATCGTTGCCCTTCTCCACATGTTGCGCCTGCCATGCTGGGTCACACCACATGTCCACCACGGCCGACCAACAATCCTCCTTCATCCAGGGCTCCCTCACCTAGTCAGACAAGATCGAATAATTGAGGAACAAGAGGGGTGAATCAAAGTACTAGTACAACCGAAATAGTGACTTACCACTGACAGGTATTCTTCTCGCGACAAGTTTGTCTGGCAAGTAGTCTTCCTTGTCATCTTGTCTCCCTTCTCATCGAGGGGCCGACACTGCATCACGGCTTTGTACCGCAGCGTGTGCTTGGTGTCAGAGAGTATCTTGCAGGCAGATTTAACGATGCCTTTGATCGCCTTCTGCTGCTCAACATCCACGCAAGGAAATGTTTCATACAAGAAAGCATATGGAGTCTTCTCACAATCCACGCAAGCATGGATTTGGATATGGAAAAATGCAGTGGTTGGAGCAAAGATACTTACAAAAAAGCATCGATGACCCAGGTGGCCATGGTGACATTGTCCTCGTCCTTGTTGTGTTGGTAATGCTCGCAGGTTAAACTTGGCGACGATGGCTCGTCATCACCCGGCTTGGACAATCCAGGGAAGTGCTTCCTCAAGAGGGAGCCGATGACGTGGTTCGGCGGGCGGGCCCCCTTAGGCTGTGTCGGGATAAATGTCCATTGACTGCATGATGAAAAAGACAAGCATATGTGAGAGTCAAAGCTGTGGCATCCAAAATATGATGCAAATGAAATGCTTGCTTACCCCTCTCCTGTCGGGCATATGACAGGACAGTCGCTAGCAGTAGTTGGTTTCGGGACCTTCCCCGGACTACGCCCGGATTTCTTCCTCTTGGAAGTGTTGCTCGAGGGTAGACCCCGAGCCGTCCGAGGCCTCCATGTCGCCCCACTCGGTAGGGAGCATATCTGGTTCATTTAAGCCCACTCCGACATCGCCATCCGATGACGACTCATCGTAGGGAGTGGCCTGATGGGAGGCGGACGACTCGGTCGTGCCGGAGTTGCTGACGTGGGTCGCCCTACCACTCGGGACTCTCCGGTACTTATTAGTGCCCCCATCAGAATCTGAAAAACAAAATATATATGGTGAATATATTAGCATCACAATTTCAAGTCAATTTTTTAAGATGCAAATGCACGTGTACTGAATCAAAACTCATGGCATTCAACATGTCTTAACCTGGCAATCTGATAGATCACCACTTTATCCTAATATATCCTAGGAACGCAAGTTGTGCAAATCAACATGTCTCAAAAGAATATGACAAAGAAGAACAAATTCTAACTTAATATTTGGCTTGCAACCTCTGGTACTTGATTGTATAGACCATTGCCATTGCATCAAATTCCTATAGACTGACATTGTTATCAAGCCAAGCCTCTAATTTTTTTTCATAAAGTAAACAAAGTTAACATGTCTCTCTTCGAGCAGAAATTGAAAAAATTAAACTACTAGTGTAGGCCATGTGCAGCAATTAAAACTGGCTTCAGCTATGTATCTCAATAGGTTCTGAGAAAATATACAAGAGACCAGAGTCCTATAAACTTTGGAGATTAAAAATATAAAATGATCTACCTCCTATAACTCTTAGAGATTATAAATACTAAAGGCGCTTGACAAAATAATCAGCGACAATGATTTTAACTGCACGCTTGACAATCTACCGGCTGGGTAGTTTTGCACAAAAAGTGCATACATCAATTCCGTCCATACAAAATGCTATAATTCCCTTCCTATAAAGCAACCACATGCAGCACATCCAACCCCACCAAGCATCAGAACATCGATTACAATTTATATGAACAGTGCAGATTGACATTCAGTACTAGGCACTTGACTGAAGAAGATTACCCACTAGGGTCCTCTCCTCTTTGAGCTGAGCCCAAATCGGGTAGAACTAAAATGAATCGAGCACAAATGTTCAAACACGCGTGATTCCATATTGCTCACTACGAACATTAGGCTAGACATCACTGAGACAAGCATCTCTATCACACTACCTGTGCACTGCATGTGAAAATGGTTCTGCAAACAAGTATCACCATCATGGAAACGGAAACACAAAATCTCCTTCTCATTTGCTGGTGTTTTTTCTTGTTTCAAGTGCTCATTTTTTAAATTTCTGTTTGATTATTTGGATGCATCATGGCGTGATCTAGGCAGTGTCAATAATGGCCAATTCAGTTATTATTTGGTTTCAAGATCCCCCTGGCCGTTGGAGGGGGCCTTCAGTTCAAAATATGTGCACTCTAGCAAGTGACAGGAAACGTGAGAAGAACCATTGTCATGCTAGATTTTTTTGATGCACTCTGACAAATATCGGCTCTCAGTAACCACTGCTCTAATTTTTTTGTTTTCCTTCTCCTTGTGTTTTTGTTTGGCACTCTCTTTTTTGTATATGATATTTCATATGTTTTTAGGACCAAAGTTTGAAAATGCCATGTCTTTTGATGAATTTTTTCGATAAAAGACTTTTGATGCACTCATATATATATATGATTTTTGGGTTAGATTTGTTCAAAATAAAACTTTAAAGAGTGTAAATTAAAAAAACATGAGAAGAACCAGTTGTTGACCGTGGCCTCCTTTGAGAGCACGAGAAGTTTCGAGGCCAACAGAGCAACAGGACCCACACTTCCTGCACAAACCGACACATTCCATCTCGATACCCATAGACCATCTCGAAGAATGGGCCTAGACTTCGTCTGTCATCTCGGGATGACATGCACTAACACGGAGAATCAATTATTCACCGTGGACTACACCCTATCGATGCCGATCAACGCCCTAGACCGCCGGGGCCACCGGATGGGTGCTCGATCTAGAGACCGTCCGAGGGGGGGGGGGCACCCCTACATGCGTGTGGCCCATGCATATGCATGCATGGGTGGTGTGCTATTTGAATAAGCAGCGCACATCCTTGACGTGGCACGTGCCTCACATACCACAAAAACGGGGCGGGAACGTCGAGGACCGGCTGCGTTCGTCCGCGAGACAGAGTCTTCGGTGGGTGATCCTATGACAGAACGGGCCTAGACTTGGTCTGTCATCTCGCGATGACATGCACTAACACGAAGAAGCAGTTATTCCCCGTGGCCTACCCCCTCTCGGTGCAGAACAACGCCCTAGACTGTCGGGGCCACCAGAAGGGTGCCGGTGTGTAGAACCAGGCGAGGGTCATCTGGAAAAAAACACAAGACGGTAATTATGATGTGCTAAGGTTGTTTGCCAAGCATGGAAGAAAAACAAGAAGACAAACTATAATATGTATTATCGAGAATGCACACGAAGGGAAAAGATCTAGATGAGATGCTTTACCGAGAGTCGCTCTCGGTAAAGGTGGCCATTACTGAGAGCCGATAATCGGCTCTCCGTAACCACTGCTCTAATTTTTGTTTTCCTTCTCTTTGTGTTTTTGTTTGGCACTTTGGCACTCTCTTTTTTGTATATGATATTTGATATGTTTTTACGACCAAAGGTTGAAAATTCCATGACTTTTGATGAATTTTTTCGATACAACACATTTGATGCACTCATAGATATATATATATATGCTTTATGGGTTAGATTTGTTCAAAACTCAACTTTAAAGAGTGTAAGTGAAAAAAACATGAGAAGAACCGGTTGTTGACCGTGGCCTACCCCCTCTCTCGGTGCCGGCCAACTTCCTTGACCGGCACCGAGAGAGAACTTTAAAGAGTGTAAATTAAAAAATTAGAAGAATCAGTTGTCGACCGTGGCCTACCCCCTCTCTCTGCGCCGGTCAACTTCCTAGACTGGCACCGAGAGAGAAATTTAAAGAGTGTAGAGTAAAAAACATGAGAAGAAGCAGTTGTTGATCGTGGCCTACCCCCTCTCTCGGTGCCGGTCAACTTCCTAGACCGCAGGGGCCACCGAATGGCCCATGCATATACATGCAACGGCCTCCTTTGAGAGCACGAGAAGTTTCGAGGCCAACGGAGTAAAAGGACCCGCACATCCTGCACAAACCGACACATTCCCTCTCGATACCCATAGACCATCTCGAAGAACGGGCCTAGACTTCGTCTGTTATCTCGGGATGACATGCACTAACACGAAGAATCAGTTATTCACCGTGGACTACATCGTCTCGATGCCGATCAACGCCCTAGACCGCCGGGGCAACCGGATGGGTGCTCGATCTAGAGACCGCCCGAGGGGGGGGGGGCACCCCTACATGCGTGTGGCCCATGCATATGCATGCAGGGGTGGTGTGCTATTTGAATAAGCAACGCACATCTTTGATGTGGCACGTGCCTCACAAACCACAAAAACGGGGCGGGAATGTCGAGGACCGGCTGCGTTCGTCCGCGAGACAGAGTCTTCGGCGGGTGATGTTGTGACAGAACGGGCCTAGACTTGGTCTGTCACCTCGCGATGACATGCACTAACACGAAGAAGCAGTTATTCCCCGTGGCCTACCCCCTCTCGACGCCGAACAACACCCTAGACCGTTGGGGCCACCGGAGGGGTGCCGGTCTGTAGAACCAGGCGAGGGTCATCTGAAAAGTAAAACACAAGACGGTAATTATGATGTGCTAAAGTTGTTTGCCAAGCATGGAAGAAAACAAGAATAAAAACTATAATACGTATTATTGAGAATGCACACGAAGGGAAATGATCTAGATGAGATGCTTTACCGAGAGTCGCTCTCGGTAAAGGTGGCCATTACCGAGAGCCGATAATCGGCTCTCGGTAACCACTTCTCTAATTTTTTGTTTTCCTTCTCTTTGTGTTTTTGTTTGGCACTCTCTTTTTTGTATATGATATTTGATATGTTTTTACGACCAAAGTTTGAAAATGCCATGACTTTTGATGAATATTTTTGATAAAAGACATTTGATGCACTCATAGATATATATATGCATTCTGGGTTAGATTTGTTCAAAACTAAACTTTAAGGAGTTTAAATTAATGAAAACATGAGAAGAATGAGTCGTTGACCATGGCCTACCCCCTCTCTCGGTGCCGGTCAACTTCCTAGACCGGCAACGAGAGAGAACTTTAAAGAGTGTAAAGTAAAAAACATGAGAAGAAGCAGTTGTTGACCGTGGCCTACCCCCTCTCTCGGTGCCGGTCAACTTCCTAGACCATAGGGGCCACAGGATGGCCCATGCATATACATGCGACGGCCTCCTTTGAGAGCACGAAAAGTTTCGAGGCCAACAGAGTAAAAGGACCCGCACTTCCTGCACAAACCGACACATTCCCTCTTGATACCCATAGACCATCTCGAAGAACGGGCCTAGACTTCGTGTGTCATCTCGGGATGACATGCACTAACACGGAGAATCAGTTATTCACCGTGGACTACACCCTCTCGATGCCGATCAACGCCCTAGAACGCCGGGGCCACCGGATGGGTGCTCGATCTAGAGACCGTCCGAGTGGGGGGGCACCCCTACATGCGTGTGGCCCATGCATATGCATGAAAGGGTGGTGTGCTATTTGAATAAGCAACACACATGTTTGACGTGGCACCTGCCTCACAAACCACAAAAACAGGGCGGGAACGTCGAGGACCGGCTGCGTTCGTCCGCGAGACAGAGTCTTCGGTGGTTGATCCTTTGACAGAATGGGCCTAGACTTGGTCTGTCATCTCGTGATGACATGCACTAACACGAAGAAGCAGTTATTCCCCGTGGCCTACCCCCTCTCGGTGCAGAACAACGCCCTAGACTGTCGGGGCCACCGGAGGGGTGCAGGTCTGTAGAACCAGGCGAGGGTCATCTGAAAAAAACACAAGACAGTAATTATGATGTGCTAAGGTTGTTTGCCAAGCATGGAATAAAAACAAGAAGAAAAACTATAATACGTATTATCGAGAATGCACACGAAGGGAAAAGATCTAGATGAGATGCTTTACCGAGAGTCGCTCTCGGTAAAGGCGGCCATTACCGAGAGCCGATAATCGGCTCTTCGTAACCACTGCTCTAATTTTTGTTTTCCTTCTCTTTGTGTTTTTGTTTGGCACTTTGATATGTTTTTACCACCAAAGTTTGAAAATGCCATGACTTTTGACGAATTTTTTCGATACAAGACTTTTGATGCACTCACAGATATATATATGCTTTCTGGGTTAGATTTGTTCAAAACTCAACTTTAAAGAGTGTATGTGGAAAAAACATGAGAAGAACCGGTAGTTGACCGTGGCCTACCCCCTCTCTCGGTGCCGGCCAACTTCCTTGACCGGCACCGAGAGAGAACTTTAAAGAGTGTAAATTAAAAAATTAGAAGAATCAGTTGTTGACCGTGGCCTACCCCCTCTCTCGGTGCCGGTCAACTTCCTAGACCGGCACCGAGAGAGGACTTTAAAGAGTGTAAAGTAAAAAAACATGAGAATAAGCAGTTGTTGATCGTGGCCTACACCCTCTCTCGGTGCCGGTCAACTTCCTAGACCGCAGGGGCCACCGAATGGCCAATGCATATACATGCGATGGCCTCCTTTGAGAGCACGAGAAGTTTCGAAGCCAAGAGAGTAACAGGACCCGCACTTCCTACACAAACCGACACATTCCATCTCGATACCCATAGAACATCTCGAAGAACGGGCCTAGACTTGGTCTGTCATCTCGGGATGACATGCACTAAATGGGAGAATCAGTTATTCACCGTGGACTAAACCCTCTCGATGCCGATCAACGCCCTAGACCGCAAGGCCACCAAATGGGTGCTCGATCTAGAGACCACCCGAGAGGGGGCACCCCTACATGCGTGTTGTCCATGCATATGCATGCAGGGGTGGTGTGATATTTTACTAAGGAATGCACATGTTTGACGTGGCACGTGCCTCACAAACCACACAGACGGCACGGGAACGTTGAGGACCGACTGCGTTCGTCTGCGAGACAGAGTCTTCGGTTGGTGATCCCGTGACAGAACGGGCATAGAATTGGTCTGTCATCTCGCGATGACATGCACTAAGATGAAGAAGCAGTTATGCCCCATGGCCTACCCCCTCTCGGTGCCGAACAAAGCTCTAGACCATCGGGGCCACTCGAGGGGTGCCGGTCAGTAGAACGAGCCGAGGGTCATCTGAAAAAGAAAACACAAGACGGAATTTATGATGTGCTAAGGTTGTTTTCAAGCATGGAAGAAGACAAGAATAAAAACTATAATACGTATTATCGAGAATGCAGACGAAAGGAAAAGATCTGGATGAGATGCTTTACCGAGAGTCGCTCTCGGTAAAGGTGGCCATTACCGAGAGCCGATAATCGGCTCTCCGTAACCGCTGTGCTAATTTTTGTTTTCCTTCTCTTTGTGTTTTTGTTTGGCACTTTGGCACTCTCTTTTTTGTATATGATATTTTATATGTTTTTACGACCAAAGTTTGAAAATGCCATGACTTTTGATGAGTTTTTTCGATACAAGACTTTTGATGCAGTCATAGATACATATATATATATATATATATATATATATATATAT
>NC_041393.1:12049684-12058074 GCF_002162155.2 Triticum dicoccoides
TATATGCTTTCTGGGTTAGATTTGTTCAAAACTCAACTTTAAAGAGTGTATGTGAAAAAAACATGAGAAGAACTGGTTCTTGACCGTGGCCTACCCCCTCTCTCGGTGCCGGTCAACTTCCTTGACCGGCACCGAGAGAGAACTTTAAAGAGTGTAAATTAAAAAATTAGAAGAATCAGTTGTTGACCGTGGCCTACCCCATCTCTCGGTGCCGGTCAACTTCCTAGACCGGCACCGAGAGAGAACTTTAAAGAGTGTAAAGTGAAAAACATGAGAAGAAGCACTTGTTGGCCGTGGCCTACCCCCTCTCTCGCTGCCGGTCAACTTCCTAGACAGGGGTCACCGGATGGCCCAGGCATATACATGTGACGGCCTCCTTTGAGAGCACGAGAAGTTTCGAGGCCAACAGAGTAAAAGGACCCACACTTCCTGCACAAACCGACACATTCCCTCTCGATACCCATAGACCATCTCGAAGAATGGGCCTAGACTTCATCTGTCATCTCGGGATGACATGCACTAACACGGAGAATCAGTTATTCACCATGGACTACACCCTCTCGATGCCGATGATCGCCCTAGACCGCCGGGGCCACCGGATGGGTGCTCGATCTAGAGACCGCCCGAGGGGGGGGGGGCACCCCTACATGCGTGTGGCCCATGCATATGCATGCCGGGGTGGTGTGCTATTTGAATAAGCACCGCACATCTTTGATGCGGCACGTACCTCACAAACCACAAAAACGGGGCGGGAACATCGAGGACCGGCTGCATTCTTCCGCAAGACAGAGTCTTCGGTGGGTGATAATGTGACAGAACGGGCCTAGACTTGGTCTGTCATCTCGCGATGACATGCACTCGCATGAAGAAGCAGTTATTCCCCGTGGCCTACCCCCTCTCGGTGCCGAACGACGCCCTAGGCCGTCGGGGCCACCAGAGGGTTGCCGGTCTGTAGAACCAGGCGAGGGTCATCTGAAAAATAAAACACAAGACGGTAATTATGATGTGCTAACTTTGTTTGCCAAGAATGGAAGAAAACAAGAAGAAAAACTATAATACGTATTATTGAGAATGCACACGAAAGGAAAAGATATAGATGAGATGCTTTACCGAGAGTCGCTCTCGGTAAAGGTGGCCATTACCGAGAGCCGATAATCGGTTGTCGGTAACCACTGCTCTAATTTTTTGTTTTCCTTCTCTTTGTGTTTTTGTTTGGCACTTTGGCACTCTCTTTTTTGTATAGATATTTGATATGTTTTTATGACCAAAGTTTGAAAATGCCATGACTTTTGATGATTTTTTTCGATAAAAGACTTTTGATGCACTCATATATATATATATATATATATATATATATATATATATATATATATATATATATATATATATATATGTGCTTTCTGGGTTAGATTTGTTCAAAAACCAACTTTAAAGAGTGTAAGTTAAAAAACATGAGAAGAACCAGTTGTTGACGGTGGCCTACACCCTCTCTCGGTGCCGGTCAACTTCCTTGACCGGCACTGAGAGAGAACTTTAAATAGTGTAAATTAAAAAATTAGAAGAATCAGTTGTCGACCGTGGCCTACCCCCTCTCTCGGTGCCGGTCAACTTCCTAGACCGGCAACGAGAGAGAACTTTAAAGAGTGTAAAGTAAAAAACATGAGAAGAAGCAGTTGTTGACCGTGGCCTACCCCCTCTCTCTCGGTGCCGGTCAACTTCCTAGACCGTATGGGCCACCGGATGGCCCATGCATATAGATGCGACGGCCTCCTATGAGAGCACGAGAAGTTTCGAGGCCAACAGAGTAAAAGGACCCGCACTTCCTGCACAAACCGACACATTCCCTCTCGATACCCATACACCATATCGAAGAACGGGCATAGACTTCGTCTGTCATCTCGGGATGACATGCACTAACACGGAGAATTAGTTATTCACCGTGGACTACAGCCTCTCGATGCCGATCATCGCCCTAGACGAGATGACAGACTATAATATGTATTATCGTGAATGCACACGAAGGGAAAAGATCTAGATGAGATGCTTTACCGAGAGTCGCTCTCGGTAAAGGTGGCCATTACCAAGAGCCGATAATCGGCTCTCGGTAACCACTTCTCTAATTTTTTGTTTTCCTTCTCTTTGTGTTTTTGTTTGGCACTCTCTTTTTTGTATATGATATTTGATATGTTTTTACGACCAAAGTTTGAAAATGCCATGACTTTTGATGAATACTTTTGATAAAAGACTTTTGATGCACTCATAGATATATATATATATATATGCATTCTGGGTTAGATTTGTTCAAAACTAAACTTTAAGGAGTTTAAATTAATGAAAACATGAGAAGAATGAGTCATTGACCATGGCCTACCCCCTCTCTCGGTGCCGGTCAACTTCCTAGACCGGCAACGAGAGAGAACTTTAAAGAGTGTGAAGTAAAAAATGAGAAGAATCAGTTGTTGACCATGGCCTACCCCCCTATCTCGGTGCCGGTAAACTTCCTAGACCGGCACCGAGAGAGAACTTTAAAGAGTGGAAAGTAAAAAACATGAGAAGAAAAAGTTGTTGACCGTGGCCAACCCCCTCTCTCGGTGCCGGTCAACTTCCTAGACCGTAGGGGCCACCGGATGGCCCATGCATATACATGCGATGGCCTCCTTTGAGAGCACGAGAAGCTTCGAGTCCAACAGAGTAACAAGACCTGCACTTCCTGCACAAACCGACACATTCCCTCTCGATAGCCATAGACCATCTCGAAGAACGGGACTAGACTTGGTCTGTCTTCTCTGGATGACATGCACTAACATGTAGAATCAGTTATTCACCGTGGATTACACCCTCTCGATGCCGTTCAACGCCCTAGACCGCCGGGGCCACCGGATGGGTGCTCGATCTAGAGACCGCCCAGGGGGGGGGGGCACCCCTACATGCGTGTGGCCCGTGCATATGCATGCAGGGGTGGTGTGCTATTTGAATAAGCAACGCACATCTTTGACGTGGCACGTGCCTCACAAACCACACAGACGAGGCGGGAACATCGAGGACCAGCTGCGTTCATCCACGAGATAGAGTCTTCGGTGGGTGATCCCATGATAGAACGGGCCTAGACTAGGTCTGTCATCTCGCGATGACATGCACTAACACGAAGAAGTAGTTATTCCCCGTGGCCTACCCCATCTCGGTGCCGAACGACGCCCTAGACCCTCGGGGCCACCGGAGGAGTGCCGGTCTGCAGAACAGGCGAGGGTCATCTGAAAAAGAAAACACAAGACGGTAATTATGATGTGCTAAGGTTGTTTGCCAAGCATGGAAGAAAACAAGAAGAAAAACTATAATATGTATTATCGAGAATGCACACGAAGGGAAAAGATCTAGATGAGATGCTTTACCGAGAGTCGCTCTCGGTAAAGGTGGCCATTACCAAGAGCCGATAATCGGCTCTCGGTAACCACTTCTCTAATTTTTTGTTTTCCTTCTCTTTGTGTTTTTGTTTGGCACTCTCTTTTTTGTATATGATATTTGATATGTTTTTACGACCAAAGTTTGAAAATGCCATGACTTTTGATGAATATTTTTGATAGAAGACTTTTGATGCACTCATAGATATATATATATATATATATGCATTCTGGGTTAGATTTGTTCAAAACTAAACTTTAAGGAGTTTAAATTAATGAAAACATGAGAAGAATGAGTCGTTGACCATGGCCTACCCCCTCTCTCGGTGCCGGTCAACTTCCTAGACCGGCAACGAGAGAGAACTTTAAAGAGTGTGAAGTAAAAAATGAGAAGAATCAGTTGTTGACCATGGCCTACCCCCTATCTCGGTGCCGGTAAACTTCCTAGACCGGCACCGAGAGAGAACTTTAAAGAGTGGAAAGTAAAAAACATGAGAAGAAAAAGTTGTTGACCGTGGCCAACCCCCTCTCTCGGTGCCGGTCAACTTCCTAGACCGTAGGGGCCACCGGATGGCCCATGCATATACATGCGATGGCCTCCTTTGAGAGCACGAGAAGCTTCGAGTCCAACAGAGTAACAAGACCTGCACTTCCTGCACAAAACCGACACATTCCCTCTTGATAGCCATAGACCATCTCGAAGAACGGGACTAGACTTGGTCTGTCTTCTCGGGATGACATGCAGTAACATGTAGAATCAGTTATTCACCGTGGATTACACCCTCTCGATGCCGTTCAACGCCCTAGACCGCCGGGGCCACCGGATGGGTGCTCGATCTAGAGACCGCCCGAGGGGGGGGGGCACCCCTACTTGCGTGTGGCCCGTGCATATGCATGCAGGGGTGGTGTGCTATTTGAATAAGCAACGCACATCTTTGACGTGGCACGTGCCTCACAAACCACACAGACGAGGCGGGAACATCGAGGACCAGCTGCGTTCATCCACGAGATAGAGTCTTCGGTGGGTGATCCCATGATAGAACGGGCCTAGACTAGGTCTGTCATCTCGCGATGACATGCACTAACACGAAGAAGCAGTTATTCCCCGTGGCCTACCCCATCTCGGTGCCGAACGACGCCCTAGACCCTCCGGGCCACCGGAGGAGTGCCGGTCTGTAGAACCAGGCGAGGGTCACCTGAAGAAGAAAACACAAGACGGTAATTATGATGTGCTAAGGTTGTTTGCCAAGCATGGATGAAAACAAGAAGAAAAACTATAATACGTATTATCGAGAATGCACACGAAGGGAAAAGATCTAGATGAGATGCTTTACCGAGAGTCGCTCTCGGTAAAGGGGCCATTACCGAGAGCCGATAATCGGCTCTCGGTAACCACTGCTCTAATTTTTTGTTCTCATTCTCTTTGTGTTTTTGTTTGGCACTCTCTTTTTTGTGTATGATATTTCATATGTTTTTACGACCAAAGTTTGAAAATGCCATGAATTTTGATGAATTTTTTTGATAAAAGTCTTTTGATGCTTGGCTGGATCTAGTCGAGCGTAACTCAAATGACTGTCACAAGACACTCCAGTATGTTTACCTCATATTTGTTTCGTGATTCCACAGTGCAAAAGAACTGATGCGGTCAGGTCTTCTTCGAATGCAATGCAGACATAGCGCGGAAACGTCCAGGTGTCTTAACTTGGGTTCCTACAACTACCTTGGTTTTGCTGCAGCAGATGAGTACTGCACCCCACGTGTGATCGAGTCGCTCAAAAATTACTCTGCCAGTACTTGCAGTGCTCGAGTTGATGGAGGTACGTGTTTTTTATTTGGGCACCACTAGTGCATGGCCGGAGGATTAGAAGTAGCTCGCCCATTTGATCTTAGCCACATCATTGCGGGAGATATTTTACGGTGCATCATACTGCCAAGTTCAAGGAGTAGTATTAAGTTGATCCAATGCTTAATATGCCCCCCTCAAAGTTTGACTCAGGGACAACTTGGTAATTCCATTAGACCGATATTAATTCCCGCACCGCAGCCCACACTTCCATCCTGTTGGGTCGTTGCCGTAGCTTGCTTCCCTTCTCCCCGAAGAAAAATCGTACTCTCTCTGTAAAGAAATATAAAAATGTTTAAATCACTATTTTAGTGATCTAAACGAAGAGCGTTTGAATCACTATTTTAGTGATCTAAACGTTTTTATATTTGTTTACAGAGGGAGTAGTTCCTTGTCACTATACACTACATGGATGATTGGTTCTTTTTTCTTTCCATCGCAACCACAATTGGAGCAGCAAGATTAGATAATTATTTAGTCATACTAGTACATGTATTGCCATAACTTGGAAGAATCAGTGATGGTTAATCGCTGCTAACTGGCGTTCTTGCATAGCCGCTCATACATGAAAAATGAGCGATGAATATAAAATTGAACTGCCTAAAGTACCCCTGACACCCAAATATCCTACCGGAATTCTGGTTGACCAGCTCTATCATTTCTTCCTTGAAGATTAACTTCCATCTCACTCTCAGTAAGGAGCCAGGACCAACATCCAAACCTGCTTGGTGTCAATCCAAAAATTTGAAGTAAAGATCTTGTCATTTTGCTCCGTATGTATTCACTTGTTGAAATCTCTAAAAAGAAAAATATTTAGGAATGGAGGAAGTATAAGTCAGGTTTTAAGGAAATTAATAATTTAAGAAAAAATATTTGCGATCGCATTTTTTGCTTCCTAGCAGAACAAATCGTGTTTTCAATGTTATTTATATTTAATTCCGATGGGATCAAAAAATTTGTTTCTAGTGCTACTAAAATTGCTTCTAATGTAATCACAATTTATTTCGATCTGAAACAGTTACAACAGCTTGATTTGAAAATATCAAAATCATGCTTCTATCGACCAAATAACTTTATTTCTTCATCATTGAAATTTGCTTCAAATAAATGTAGCTTGTACATTTATAACGGGGTATTCTTCTTTAATAGCATTTTAATATTGTCCATAGACCATGACCTATAGAATGTCTACGAATAAAAAAATATTTTTTTCTTCCACATAAGTGATTTTTAATTAGGAATGCTTCAAATGAATTCGGTATGTGCTTCCAAACAAATGACAGTTTGCTACTGCTGAATGCTCGATCTGCTACAGTTAATATATGTTTCAAATGGGTGTGCTTCACGTACTAAGTCTTCCTACATACAAATTGTCACTTTGCATCCACTATAAGTTGCAAATACAGATAACCAACTATGTGGGTGAAGACACGAGAACGCCGTCAACGAATGAGGCCTTAGTTCATCAAAATTAAAATTCATGGCACGAGAAGTTTCGAGGCCAATAGAGCAACAGGACCCGCACTTCCTGCACAAACCGACACATTCCATCTCGATACCCATAGACCATCTCGAAGAACGGGCCTAGACTTCGTCTGTAATCTCAGGATGACATGCACTAACACGGACAATCAATTATTCACCGTGGACTACACCCTCTCGATGCCCATCAACGCCCTAGACCGCCGGGGCCACCGGATGGGTGCTCGATCTAGAGACCGTCCGAGGGGGGGGGACCCCTACATGCGTGTGGCCCATGCATATGCATGCATGGGTGGTGTGCTATTTGAATAAGGAACGCACATCTTGGACGTGGCATGTGCCTCACAAACCACAAAAACGGGGCGGGAACATCGAGGACCGGCTGCGTTCGTCCGCGAGACAAAGTCTTCGGTGGGTGATCCTGTGACAGAACGGGCCTAGACTTGGTCTGTCATCTCGCGATGACATGCACTAACAGGAAGAAGCAGTTATTCCCCATGGCCTACCCCCTCTCGGTGCCGAACAAAGCCCTAGACCGTCGGGCCCACCGGAGGGGTGCCGGTCTGTAGAACCAGGCGAGGGTCATCTGAAAAAGAAAACACATGACGGTAATTATGATGTGCTAAGGTTGTTTGCCAAGCATGGAAGAAAAACAAGAAGAAAAACTATAATACGTATTATCGAGAATGCACACGAAGGGAAAAGATCTAGATGAGATGCTTTACCGAGAGTCGCTCTCGGTAAAGGTGGCCATTACCGAGAGCTGATAATCGGCTCTCCGTAACCACTGCTCTAATTTTTGTTTTCCTTCTCTTTGTGTTTTTGTTTGGCACTTTGGCACTCTCTTTTTTGTATATGATATTTGATATGTTTTTACGACCAAAGGTTGAAAATTCCATGACTTTTGATGAATTTTTTCGATACAAGACTTTTGATGCACTCATAGATATATATATGCTTTCTGGGTTAGATTTGTTCAAAACTCAACTTTAAAGAGTGTAAGTGAAAAAAACATGAGAAGAACCGGTTGTTGACCGTGGCCTACCCCCCCTCTCGGTGCCGGTCAACTTCCTTGACCGGCACCGAGAGAGAACTTTAAAGAGTGTAAATTAAAAAATTAGAAGAATCAGTTGTCGACCGTGGCCTACCCCCTCTCTCGGTGCCGGTCAACTTCCTAGACTGGCACCGCACTAGTAGAAAAAGGGTCAATCGTGAAGCACATTAGTGCCGGTTTGTATTTGAGCCGGCACTAATGTATACATTAGTGCCGGCACTAATGTATACATTAGTGCCGGTTCCAACGGCTAGCCGGGCCGCTTTCATTATTACCGGTTCGTGGCGAACCTTTAGCACCGGTTCGTGCCACGAACCGGTACTAATGAGAGTGGTGGCAGGATGTTGTCAGAATGGGGCCCCTCCAGCACCTTTAGTACCGGTTCGTGCCACGAACCGGTACTAAAGGTCGTCCTATATAAACCCTTCGTCCACCAGCACTCTGTTCTTCTCTTCTTCCTCTCGAGTTCATCACAAAATTTGCCCAAAATTTGTCAAGATTTGAAGGCCCTCATCCATTCAATTGATCACAAAGGTTAGCAACTTTGTCCTTTCATCTCTCATTGCTAGATTAGCTCTTGCATTGGTTTATATAGTGATTAATTTGTGAGTTT
>NC_041393.1:12061427-12090327 GCF_002162155.2 Triticum dicoccoides
TTTTGGGTCCTGTATTTCTACACAATATGTTCCCCTTTGAGAGGTTCATGGGAGTCTTAAAGAAATATGTTCATAACCGTGCTAGGCCAGAAGGAAGCATCTCCAAGGGCCGTCAAAATGAGGAGGTCATTGAGTTTTGTATTGACTTTATTCCTGACCTTAAGCCGATTGGTGTTCCTGAATCGCGGCATAAGGGCAGACTGGATGGAAAAGGCACGCTAAGAGGGGAACAAATAATATGTATGGACGGACATTCTCTCACTGAAGCACACTACACAGTTCTACAGAATTCCGCCTTGGTGGCTCCGTATATGGATGAACACAAGAATTTGCTACGCTCCAAACACCCGGAGCGGTCTGATGACTGGATTACACGTGAACAAACCAGGAGTTTCGCCAGCTGGTTGCAAGCACGTACCATGCATGACACCTCTATTGAAGATGACCTGTACTTGCTGTCCCAGTTACCATCTTCGAATATAATGACTTTCAAAGGGTACGAGATAAATGGTAATACATTTTACACGATCGCCCAAGATAAGAAGTGCACCAACCAAAACAGTGGTGTCCGCTTTGATGCAGAAACCAAGACGGGAAATGAAACATATTATGGTTATATACAGGACAGATGGGAACTTGACTATCGACGTGGTTTGAAGGTCCCTTTGTTTCGGTGCAAATGGGTCAATATGACACGAGGCAGGGTAACGGAAGACCCGCAGTACGGAATGACAACAGTGGATCTCAACAATCTTGCGTATGCAGACGAACCATTCGTCCTAGCCAATGATGTGGCACATGTTTTCTATGTGAAGGACATGTCTACCAAGCCATGAAAAAGAAAAGATAAGGAAGCCAATGCATCGTACGATGAGTCAAAGCGGCACATAGTTCTTTCTGGGAAGAGAAACATCGTGGGAGTGGATGACAAGACAGACAAGTCAGAAGATTATAAAAAGTTTGATGAAATTGCTCCATTCACAGTGAATATTGACCCGAGCATCCCATTAAATGATGAAGATTTTCCATGGCTACGACGCAAAGGGACACACGCGAAGAAAAAGTTTCACACCCAAAGATCTGGGATGTGATCGGCTTAGCTATCATCACTTTCTTCTGTGTTTCACACCCAGGAGGGAATCTCTATAATAGTTAGGGTAGCTAGTTATGTGTTTTGGCATTTGAAACGCGAATAAATTTTATGTGCAAGCAAATTCTTTCATGCATTTATTGATTTTTTCAGCTAAATGACCCTGAAATTGAAAAGCATTTCAAATGAACTCAGAAAAGGATGAAATTTGGCATGATATCATAATTTCACCCACATAGCATGTGCAAAAAAGTAGAGAGGGTTACCGCAAAAACTGGATACACTTCGTGTACAAAATGGACAATCTGTTTCGAAGTATCAGGGTTTCGGACGAAAACTCATCCGTTACAAAGGCATTTCATTTTTAAATAACTTAAGCATTACCAAATTGAATATAATGATAAAACACACTAATATTAAACATAAGAAAAAAGAATCACTGGAAAATGTATTTTTAAAGTTAAGTTATTCACAAACTAGTGATTCACACAAAATTTCAAATAATTCAAAATTTAAACTATTCAAATTTAAAAACTACCGGCACTAACTGAAAGTTTCTAAAAACTATCAAAAATATTCACAAAGAAACTCTAAATACAGCAAAAACAACTAAAAATAAATAAAACAAAATAAATAAAGCAGAAAAGAAAAAACTAAATGAAAAAAGCCCACCTACCGGGCCACAACGGCCTGCATACGACTAGAAACCCAACCTGTTGTTGGGCCAGGATGCAGGCCCGCAAGCCCAATAGGCCCCACAGGGCAGAGTAGCAGAGGTAGGCCTAGAAGGCCTGCTTTAGAGAGGAGCTCGAGACAGCAGCGGCAGCGGGGCTTATAAGAAGGTGTGAGCTCCCTTCGGCTAGCGAGGTGGGACTAAACTTCTGCGCCCCTCTCCTCGCAGCGCACCCCCTTTAGTACCGGGTCGTGGAACCAACCGGTACTAAAGGGGGGGGCCTTTAGTACCGGTTGGAGCCAGGAACCGGTACTAAAATGGGGTGCTCCCCCCCCCCGCTTGGCCTGGCCAAAACAGGCCTTTAGTGCCTGTTGGTGGCTCCAACTGGTACTAAAGGTGTCCCCTATATAAGAAACACTTCGAAAATTTTCAGTTTCTCATCTCCCACTTCTCTCTGCCGCCGCCCCGTCCCGCGCCGTCGCCGCCCCCATCATGCCGTCCCCGTCGACTCCGCGACGCCCCGGTCCTCGTCGCGTCGTCCCCGTCGACTCCGCGGCACCCCCGTCGCCGTCCCGGTCGCTGATCCCCTCGCTTCGCCGTCGCCATCGCCTTTGGATCGACCTCGCCCTCGCCGTCGCCGTCGCCTCGACCTCGCCCGCGCGCGCTGTGAGCCCCTCCCCGGCCCCTCTCCTCCCTCCAATCGATCGTAGCGCACACCGGCGCCAGCGCCGGCGCCGAACGTAGAGCACACACACGCGCGCGCGCACACACACACTACATGCACACACACACACTAGACGCGCACACACACACAATTTTTCTGTTTTTAGCTTTTAGTTTTTTCTGTTTTTCTGTTTTTCATACAAAGTTTTAGATGAATTAATTAATTAGATTAGATTAATGTCAAATAGTATGTAGAAATGTTAGTTATAATATATATAATGTCAAATGTTATAGAAATGTTAGTTATATAGAAATGTTAGAAATTTTGGAAATGTTAGTTTTAGCTAGCTAGATGAATTTGATTAATTTCAAATTGTTAGACGATGATCAATGTTTTTTAGTTTCTTATATTTTTAGTTATAAAATTTAGAATTTGCATATATGAAATCATCACAATCCATCATTTAAAAAATATTACTTTACTTTTGCGGCATATAGTATTTTGTTGTCGACGATGCCCGGCCCGCATCCTCGCCGTCGACACGTCCGCGACGACGTCCTGCTTCAGAGGACCCATGTCCGGGACTGGGCTCCGCCGGGCTGGCACTGGGAGGTGCTACCTTCAGGGGCGCGACGCTTGGTGAGGAACCTGGCCCCGGGTCCCGTCGTCGACCCTCGTCTCCTTTGGTGGCATTCACGTGGGCCACTTTCGGTGCGGAGGGAGCCGCCCCCGCCGGAGGTGGTATGTCGCCGTGTCAGGGAGGAGGACGAGAACGTCCATCGCTACATGGCTGCTATGGACGTCAGGTTCTCCAATACCTGGCAGGTTCTTTGGGGAGATCACCCGAGCTATGATCCAGTGATGGTTCCTTCTCTTTGGGTGTCCACCGCCCACACCTCAGGAACCGCGAGTGGCCTAGATTACTCTATACTATTCGATCTTTATTAGCTTGCTAGCTAGCTAGCTAGTGATGTATTCAATATTATATCTATTATTCGAGATGATGTATTCGAGATTATATCTATTATTCGAGACGATGTATTCGAGATTATATCTATTATTCGAGAATATACTAAATTGTTTTATATTTCTTTTGGCATTGTTAAATAAAAGCTATGGCGGACAATACCGACAGAGAGAGAGAACAGACCATGCTCGATATCATATGCGGACCAGATGATGATCAGAATGAAGAAGATTTTGACGGCTCCGAATTTCTATACAACACCGGAGAGGGTGATATGATATTCGATCGCGACGACCGAGAAGATGAAGTCATGAACTACGACGAAGAACATGTTGATCCTGAAACAACAAACACCGGCGAGGTATATATATTTATATAAGCAGGAATCTGGTGATCATCACATGTTTTAAATGAGTTGAAGATATATTAACGAATCGATCTTTCTTCTTTCATCCATCCGGATCGAGCAAATCTTCAGGCAAAAGGACGAAACGAGGCCCGAACAAAAAGTTGAAGGAGGGCGTAAAGTACAATATCGAGGCAATCAGACCTAATGGCGAACCATTAGCGCCTAAGAAGATTGCGGACAAGTTCGTTCATCAGTGCGGAGTTATTGTGAAGGACCAACTCCCGATCTCCCTTCAAGAATGGAGAAAGCCAGCAAATCCACATCCAGATGTTACTTTTGTCGACGAGAATCAAACAAATCTTCTTTGGGATACTCTCATGGAACATTTCACCTTACCAGATAATTTCACAGAAGCAGACATGCGGAAAGTCAAGGACGCTCCTTTTAGGAAGATGTCGGTTGCATTCAAGAACCACAAGAGAATGACGTGGGAGAAGTACGTCAAGGGAGGAAGGAAGACTCCAGTATTCGAGGGGATACTAGGGAATCAAAGTGCTCATTGGGACGATTTCGTGAAATTCAAGGATTCAGAATTAGCTAAGGAACGGTCGAGAATAAACAAGAAGAATGCCGAAAAAAAGGATAAGTTCCATAAGCTGGGGCCAGGTGGCTACGCGGTGGCAATGCCTAAGTGGGATAAGTCTGAGAAAGAGATGGAGGATGCAGGTGTCACTCCGGTTAGTAAGAGCTGGCCCCCCAGGTGCAGGACTTGGTTCTATGCGCATGGGGGGGAGTTGGACCCGAAGACAGGCAATGTTTCGACGAAGGCATGTCTGAACGGAGCCGACGATGCGCTACTTGTTGCAATAGAAGAGGCTCGATCGGGGGTGTTCCATCCCAATAGAGAGAATGACGAGCTTACGCGTGCCCTGGGAAATCCTGAACACCCGGGAAGAACACGAGGCAAGTTCGCTATTCCGTGGTATGGGGGGTTTTCGGACTGGAACGCCGACTACAGAACCCGTGCGAGAAAGAAGATTGCGGAGGAGAAGAAGAGGAGGATGGAGGAGGAGCAAAGGAAGCTCGACTATGAACGCCTTCAAGGCCTAGAAGCAAGTCAAGCGGAATTGGCAGCTAGATTCCAGCGGCAGCAGGAGCAGATCGACTCACTTAGCCAGCAAAGGGTGTCTCAGCAGCTGCAGCAGCTAGCGGATGATCCAGCATTGGATACCACCGCCCCATCCATGCCGAGAAGCAGCGTGGGTTCCTCCCTGGGCGACGCAGTAGTGCTGGATAGATACCTCGTGGATGACATCACGGAGAACACTAACTGCGAGCTACACTTCAAAATGAAGAACATATCCATGAAGGTGGCGGACGCCGTTGCTTTTTCAAATTCCCCCGAGGCAACCTTCCATTGCAACCCGATTCCAGCGGGCTATGCTCGTGTCTTGGTTGATGAGGTGGTGGACCAATATTCGGGGCTAGAGCTTGACATTCCTGGAGGTGGTGAGGAGCACACACTCGGAGATGCCAAACATCGTATCATCCTATGGAGAAAGGATTGCATCATTTTTCGAAGGCCACCGACACCGCGTCACCCGACTCCTCGTCGAAGTCCGCCACCGAGTCAGCAGAATCCCGCTCCTCCAAGTCCACCAACGCGTGAGGCCACTCATCCTCTTCCAAGTCCGGCAAAGTGTCAAGCCACTCCTCCTCCAAGTCCGACACAGCGTCAGACGTCCACTCCTGCTCCAAGTCCGGCACAACCTCAGGCCACTCCTCCTCCAAGTCCGGCACAGCTTCAGGCCACTCCTCCTCGTCCAACTCAGCCCCGTCAGCCGTCTCCGCCGCCTCAGCAATCGCAGAAGAGACACCCCGCAGCTATGGTGCGTATCGGTACCAGTCGAGGTCATAGTACAGGAAGTACTAGCGGAGGCAAGCGATATAAATATGGTCCAAACCTCACTACTCCTCTTCCTGTGAGGGCTTACGACAGGACCAAGGAGCAAACCAATGCCATAGTGCGGGCAGAAGTCGACGCCCATTTTGGACCGAAACCGCCACCGCCGCCAAGGGAGAAAGTGCCTGTGGAAGTTGTAAGTGCATCTAGTGTGACCCCTAGCTGGTTTTGGAGTATTGACGACAAACCTAGTTGAGGGACTAATGTGTTTGTGAGAATTGCAGGAAAACACAGGTAGAAGTCCCTCATTGATTCGGTTTTACTACCAGAGATGACCCCTAAAAATGTATGAAGACATTGAAGACAAAGGTGGTATATGAAGATATTCACATTGAAGACTATGACAAAACAAGACACATTATGAAGCCTATGGAACTCGAAGACTTAGATCTTTCGTAGTTCTTTTTAGCTTGTGTTGAGTCATAGGAACCACCGTACTGTTAAGTGGGGTCCAGGAGAACCAGTTAGAATGACTGAAGTGATGCCTAAATCAAAAACCTATGTCTTCGAGTGAAGACAATGAGACCGAATCTTGTCCAGAGCCGGACAAGTCAACTTTACTTGTAGCCCAAGTAAAGTTGCCATGAGAGTTCGAAATCTGACCGTTGAGACACGTGTCAGTTCCTTAGTGACCCAGGGTCATTTCGGACAAATCAGGTCGGGTTGCCAAGTGGCTATAAATAGCCCACCCCCACAACCATAAACGGTTGGCTGCTCCAATTTCAGTGCACGACTTTTGTCGTTTGAGAGCAACCCACCTCGAAGCCTTTGAGAGAAAATTCCTAGTGAGGAGAAAAACCCTAACCACCCAGAGCCAGAGTAAATTGGGCATCACTCGAGTCTTCTTGTCTGTGTGATCTGAAGACTTATTACACTTGAGGACTGTGAATCCTCCAGACGGTTAGGCGTCGCGTTCAGAGCATCCAAGAGATATTGTGGATTGCCAGTGAATGAAGTTTGTGAAGGTTTGGGAGTCTACCTTGAAGACTTACCAGAGTGATTGGGCGAGGACTAAGTGACCTTAGCTCAAGGAGAATACGGTGAGGACTTGGTGTCCTGAACTGTGTGTTCAGGACTGGGTGTCCGGGACTGTGTGTCCTAAGGTTTAAATACCTAGCCGCTCCAACCAGACGTACAGTTGTCACAGCAACTGGAACTGGTCCAACATATCATTGTCTTCAACGAGTAACTGGTTTCATCTTCACTTCCTTCTCTTGCAGTTACTCATTGTGAAGTCATTGCATGCTTGCTTTATCATTTGTCTTCACAACGTGAATGCATGATCTGTTTGGCTTCATAACTTCTTCCTACTTGATCCTTACTGAAGCTGTTAGTCACTGTGCTTTCACTCTATTGAATACATGACCATGGCTGGCCTAGTGTAATCTAACTTCCGCTACATAGTAATAGGCATAATCTTCACTGTTTGTCTTCATAACTCCCAAGTTTTGAAGACTTTCATAAAAATTGCCTATTCACCCCCCTCTAGTCGATATAACGCACTTTCAATTGGTATCAGAGCAAGGTGCTCCCTTGTTCTGTGTGATTCGGTTTAACCACCTGGAGTTTTAGCTATGTCGACTGCAGGGATAATCAAAGTCTCCGCTGCGTGCCCCGTCTTCGATGGAACTGAATATCCCTACTGGAAGAATAAGATGCGCATGCATCTTGAAGCCATTGACGTCGACCTATGGTATGTCGTCGAGAACGGCGTTCCCAAGGCTGGAGAAGGTGTCACTGCTGCTGATGTCAAGAAATTCGTTCAACTGGACTCTACTGCCAAGAACATCATTTGTGGTCATCTGACCAAAGGACAGTATGGCCGTGTGAGTGCCCTAGAGACATCCAAACTGGTCTGGGACTGGCTCTCCAAGGTCAATGAAGGCATCTCAACCCAGAGAGATCAAAGAATCAGTGTTCTTCGCAACCTCTTCAACCGCTTCAAGCAAAATGACAATGAGAATGTTCAGCACACATTTGACCGACTCACTGACATCACAAATGAGCTTCAAGCCCTCGGCGCCACTGAAATCACCAAACATGAAATCGTCAAGACGCTGCTGAGATCACTTGATAGTTCGTTTGACATCCTGGCCCTGATGATTCAAGAACGTCCTAATTTCAAGACACTCGATCCGTCTGACATACTTGAGAGGCTCAACACACATGAGTTTCAGCTTTCTGAGAAAAGAGATATCTACGGTCCAAACTATGGGCGAACTCGCGCCTTGAAGGCAAAAGCTGTCTCCTCATCTGAAGAAGAATCTGACTGCAGTTCTGATGATCCTGAAGACATTGGAATAGAACTTGCAATGCTAGTGAAGAAGTTCCAAAAATTCACCAAGAAGAAAGGCTTCAGAAAATCTTCACGATCAAGCTCAAGGAATGATGAAGCTTCTGCTCATGACTACAAGAAGAAAACATGTCACAAGTGCAAGAAAACTGGACACTTCATCTCTGAGTGTCCTCAGTGGGAAAATGAGAACAGAAGGAAGAAGAAGAGCAAGGAATATGATTCTGATGACAAGAAGAAGAAGAAATACTCAAAGTCTTCTTCCAAGTCTTCATCAAAGTCTTCATCACACAAGAAGAGCTCATCTGGCAAGGCCCGTGCGTTTGGTGGAAAGGAGATGGATTCAGAGGAGGAGTCCGCATGTGAGGAGGCAGAGGTGGAGTGTGAGGAGGAGTCTGATTCTGGCATTGCGAGTCTGGCTACAGCATACGTCGCCAAGTCTATCTTCAACACTGAAGACAATGACTCTGAATGTGATTCAAAACCTACCTACAAAACACTTGCTAAAATTGCAACTGAACAACAGAAAGCTATGGAACATATTCAAAAACTGTTAGACAGAAGCGATGATCTGTTGGGTGCTGAAATGACTCGATCTGAATCCTTAATTGAAGACATAAAAAACCTTCACGTTAAGTATCAGGAACTTGAAGATCGTCATGATACTCTCTCAACAACTCATGAAAAGCTTTCCTATGATTATCTTCAAAGGAAGCAAGAACTTGAGAAATTGAGGGTGGCTCATGAAGATCTACAAAAGGAAAATGAGTCACTTCGCTCCGAACAGATCAGTCCCGCTCTGGAAGGATTTGAACCACCATGTCTTAAATGCATTGAGAGTGATAATGCTAATTCTGTTGCTGAATGTTCCATTGCTACTGTTGTTGCAATATCTTCAACTGTTAACGTGGTAACTAACCCCTCTGCTGAGGATACCACTGCTATTGCTGATGAGAATGCTATGTTGAAGACATTGCTTGAAACAGGGATGTACAAAAGTCTTAAAGGACATCAGACGTTATGTGATGTCCTCAAGAAGCAGATCCTAAATCGAAACCCTAGGAAAGAGGGTGTTGGATTTGTGAGGAAAATCAATGCAGATGGCACTTACTGGAAACCTGAGCAGTACCCCAAAACCACATGGGTTGCTGCAAAGGAACTTTCAGCAGATCCATCCAACTTATCTGGCTTCACTTGTGCTAACCCCATTATCATTGATGAATCCTTTGATGCAAACTATAAACTGTTTAAGGATCAGAATGGTGAAGTGTTTGCCAGGTACATTGGTACTAACTGCTGGAATGGACCGCCTATGAAGAAGATCTGGGTTTCCAAAAGGTGTCTGGAAAATCTTCCTGTGAATGTCTTCATGACACCTCACTTGAAGAAGACAAACCTCAGACCAAAGGCTTCATACGGTCCAATGGCTTCATACAAACAGAGGACTCACCTAAGTCACACTAACGCAAATATTTTGCAGGGAAACCATACTCAGGCATATGAAAATGAGAGCGGTTCATCGAACCGTGTTCATGTGACCAAACATTATTCTGCTTATTCCTATGAGTATTATTGTCCGCCTGCTAGACTGTTTGCTAAGGCTTCAAAGCCAAAATTCTCAGATGCTGCACTTAGACTTATTGCTTCTAAGCCACCCTTGAAGATGTGGGTGGTTAAGAAAGCTTAACTCTCTTTTGCAGGGAAAGGTTTCCAGCAGAAAAACAAAATCTTCTGATGCTATTGCTGGGGACCTTAAAAATCTTGTAGGGCGCAAGATAAAATGCCCGAATGGCATCATTATGTACTTCGTTCCTGAATCGCATGCTACTCTCCCTATTAGTCCTAATCTGGATCTAAGTTTTCATAACCCACTGGTTCGTCAAATGTTTATGCTTCACAATTCTGTTCGTGAAGCCTATCCCCCTAACTATACTGTAGGGTACGACACCAGCGACTTCAAAGTCTTCAGAATGGATTATTGACAGTGGGTGTACAAATCACATGACTGGCAGAAGAAGCCTTCTTATGGACTCAACATTACGTCCATCCGACAAGAGCCACATCACATTTGCTGACACTGGTAAAAGTAAGGTATTGGGTCTAGGTAGAGTTGCAATCTCAAAGGATCAACACATGGATAAAGTCTTGCTTGTTGAATCCCTTGGCTTCAACTTAATGTCTGTCTCAATGCTTTGCGATTTGAATATGATTGTAATGTTTGGAAAATATCGTTGATTGGTGCTAATGGAATCTGACAAATCTCTAGTGTTTGAAGTGTATCGGAAAGGTGATCTGTACGTGGTAGATTTCTCAGCAGGACCACAACTTGCGGTATGTCTTCTTGCAAAAGCTTCAGAATGCTGGCTTTGGCATCGAAGGCTTGGGCATGCTGGCATGAGGAACCTCCACACCCTTGCGAAGAACAAGCATGTCATAGGCATCGAGGGCGTCAAGTTCAAGAAAGATCATTTATGCGGTGCCTGTGAAGCAGGGAAGATGACAAGGGCAAAACATCCTTCGAAGACAATCATGACTACTACACAACCCTTCGAACTGCTCCACATGGATCTTTTCGGTCCCACTCACTACTCAACTTTTACTACTACTGCTTGCCTCTACGGCTTCGTCATTGTTGATGATTACTCTACATATACTTGGGTACACATAATCCTTTACAAGACTGAAGTGCAGGATGTCTTCAGACGCTTCGCCAATCGAGCTATGAACAATTTTGGCGCCAAGATAAAGCACATTAGAAGTGATAATGGCACTGAATTCAAGAACACTGGCCTTGATACATATCTTGATACCTTCGGCATCACACATGAATTCTCAGCTCCGTACACGCCACAGCAGAATGGCGTCGTCGAACGCAAGAACAGAACACTCATTGAAATGGCCAGAACAATGCTAGATGAATACAAGACTCCAAGAAAATTCTGGACTGGAGCCATTGATAATGCATGCCATACAATCAATCGTGTTTATCTTCACAAGCTTCTGAACAAGACATCGTATGAACTCCTAACTGGCAAGAAGCCAAATGTCAGTTATTTCAGAGTATTTGGCGCAAAGTGCTGGATCAAGGACCCACACCACACCTCAAAGTTTGCACCAAAAGCACATGAGGGCTTCATGATTGGATATGGAAAGGATTCACACTCCTACAGAGTCTTCAATCTCTTCCATTACAAAGTGGTCGAAACAGTGGATGTGCGGTTTGATGAAACAAATGGTTCACAAAGAGAGGAACTGCCAAATGTGCTAGATGAAGTTCCAGCTAGTGAATCAATCAAGCTTATGGGAACTGGAGAGATTATGCCTTCTGAAGCTCATCCTGAAGAAGAACTCATCATCTCAGCACCTGATCAACATGAAGACAATGCTTAGCATGAAGACATTCCTCCAAACAACAACGCATATCAGCAAGAGCAAAGTCTTCGCCCTATACATCCTCGTGTTGCAAATGAAGTGCAGATTGACAGAATACTTGACAGCATCAATGCACCTGGTCGACTCACTCGTTCAAGGGCAACTCAGCTAGCAAACTTCTGTGGGCATTTCGCATTCGTCTCAATATCAGAACCCAAGAAAGTTGAAGAAGCCTTCATGGAACCTGAATGGATTCAAGCTATGCAAGAAGAGCTTCAACAGTTTGAGCTGAATAATGTATGGGAACTGGTTAAGCGTCCTGATCCACGGAAGCACAACATAATAGGCACCAAATGGATATACCGCAACAAGCAAGATGAGCATGGTCAAGTTGTCAGAAACAAAGCTCGTCTCGTTGCTCAAGGATATACTCAAGTGGAGGGCATTGACTTCGATGAAACATTTGCTCCTGTGGCTAGGCTTGAAGCCATACGCATATTGCTGGCCTATGCAAATCATCATAACATACTTGTATATCAAATGGTTGTGAAAAGTGCCTTTCTCAATGGCAAGATTGAAGAAGAAGTGTATGTTGCACAACCGCCTGGCTTTGAAAATCCAAAACATCCTGATATGGTATACAAGCTCAACAAGGCACTGTATGGCCTCAAACAAGCCCCTAGGGCTTGGTATGATACACTCAAGTACTTTCTGAAGAGCAAAGGCTTCATACCTGGTTCCCTGGATCCCACTCTTTTCACGAAGACATACGATGGTGAACTGTTTGTGTGCCAAATATATGTGGATGACATTATCTTTGGCTGCACCAATCAGAAGTACAGTGAAGAGTTTGGATATATGATGCAAGAGCAATATCAGATGTCCATGATGGGGGAGCCGAAGTTCTTCCTTTGTCTCCAAATACGACAACAGCGCAATGGCATCTTCATATCTCAAGAGAAGTATCTCAAAGATTGTCTGAAGAAGTTCCGTATGCAAGACTGCAAAGGATTCACAACACCGATGCCAGCCAAACATCATCTAGGTCCTGACGACAATGGTAAAGAGTTCGATCAAAAGGTATACCGCTCCATGATTGGGTCTCTGCTTTATTTATGTGCATCTAAGCCAGATATCATGCTTAGTGTTTGCATGTGTGCTCGATTTCAAGCGGCACCAAAGGAGTCGCATCACTTAGCTGTGAAGCGAATTCTTCGATATTTGGCTCACACCCCAACTCTAGGATTATGGTATCCAAAGGGCTCAGAGTTTGATTTGGTTGGATTTTCGGATGCTGATTATGCTGGTGACAAAGTTGATCGCAAGTCTACATCAGGCACATGTCACCTTCTGGGACGACCACTTGTGTGTTGGTCTTCAAAGAAGCAGAACTGTGTATCTCTCTCCACTGCTGAATCTGAATACATTGCTGCTGGATCTTGCTGCGCTCAGCTTCTGTGGATGAAGCAAACACTCAAGGATTATGGCATTCATCTGAAGCAAGTGCCACTTTACTGCGACAACGAAAGCGCCATCAAGATTGCCAACAACCCAGTTCAGCACTCGAAGACAAAGCACATTGAAATTCGTCATCACTTTCTCAGAGATCATGTTGTGAAGGAAGACATTGATATCATACACGTCAACACTGAAGAGCAATTGGCAGATATCTTCACCAAGCCCTTGGATGAGAAGAGGTTTTGCAAGTTACGGTGTGAGCTAAATATCCTGGAATCCTCAAATGTCCTGTGATCAGGCACACATCCTAACACTTATTCATATTGATGACTTAGATGTGCAACACACAGAGTAAAGTATATCTTCAATCAATGAAGACATACATTCTAAGTGTGAATACATTAATGTGGAATTTGACTTCGGAGCGCCACGATAATTGTGCGCCGTGTCTGGGTCTAATACTTCCTATACGGTGGGTAACGCCACCACCAAACGTTCCATTTTGAAGTTTTTTCAACTCATGGCGTTTCCTTGCAATATCTTCACATTGGTTTGGCTTCGAACTTAACATGTCTTCATGATTATCTTCACTACGACGATTATATAAATATATATGCTCTAGTGTTCTGTCCTCTACAGCATTCACTTATAGCTATGTCTTCTTGGTTGAATCTTTTGAACTAAGTGAATATGATCGGACCCTAATATCTCTATGCTTTCTATCTCAAACTCTATCTCTCCAAGTCATATGCATTCTGTTGAAACTGTCGAATGTCTTCACTGTGTCCTTGTCAGCTGAAGACATAGAGACAACCATAAAGTCCATTTTTAATGCTCATTCCTCCACATAAAATACGGAGAAGCAGGAACGACCGCCCGACAATTTAGGCGTGCGTGGGACGTGGAACAAACCCCAAACTTCTGCTAACTGGCCACGCGTGCCTCAAATGCGAACCGCCAGGGGCACCTGCGTAATAGCACAGTGCCGCCTCTGAGTCTATAAATTCACACTTACCACGGTCACTATCTCCTTCTTCCACCCTCGCACGAACCCTAGCGCCACCGCTAGCACTTGACGACGCCGGAGACGAAGCGCTTCGCTGCCGCAACCTCTCCAACGCCGTCCTCACGCCGACCGCGAACATCGTCCTCTCCACCGTCGCCGTAGGTGTTTTCCGTCGCCAAGTTAGGGCACGGAGGACTGAACTGCTCGGCATCAACTTCTTTCCGTCTAGCAGTTCCAGTGTGGTAAATAAAACTTCTTTTTACAGCCTCTTTTGATCTCATGGTTCTGTCACTTTCTACCATAAGAAGTTTCTCTTTACACCAGTTAGATCTCTCGCTGCATCTCATAACATGCCTAGTATATTCACTCGTGCTTCATAAAGTAGTTAGATTCCTCACTTGTACTGATCTGTGGGTTCGCACAAATCTGGAACCAACTTCTTATCTATAAGTGAATGTCTTCGCACAATGAGGTCAATGTCTTCTAAACTGATTAATCTTCAAAACCTTCTGAGAATGCATATGACCTCTTCCCCTTCCCTCGCACCTTAATGCTGTCACAGGTACATGTCCGTGGGAGAATCCTTCGGTTCTCATAGTCTGCATTCATTTGCAGAATTCCTACAGCATCACATAAACTCTCCTGAAGCCAGTTCCTGTTGGTCAGGAAAAAGAAAGCCTCTGAAGCCTTTGAAAGTTTTGAAGCCTTTCAAGTTAAAGTTTATGGCTTTAGTAGCAGCAGCAAGAAAGGGGGGCAGACAGAGACGTGAGGGAACTTCCAAGGATCTGCCTGAAGACTTGGCACAAATGTACAAAACAGATTCAGAAGAGAGCTATGGGCAGCGCAAAACCCGAATCCAATGGATTCGACGCTATTGGGCAGAACAGTGGTTCAAATACCGCGTCGTCACCCAGGAGTATGCTGAAAAGAATGCTATCAAGAGTCCATGGGGGGATATCTTATACAAGAACCTTGTACCCAGGACCAGAGATGAAGCCATTGCTCAAGGCTTCTACCCATGCATGGTCCGAGGACCACAGCCTGATGATGCACATCCGTCGTCACTTCTCTGGTGTTGGGACGACAATCTCTTCAAGCGCAACTTTCAGTTTTCCCAACAGTCACCGAAGCTAAACAAGAAGAAATTTGGGCTTGACTTCAACCCTGGTCCCTCCTCACCAAGGGCAGATGGCACACGCGACGCGGAACCCAATATCATCGGTCCGTTTGCCAATCTTGAGGGCCTGATCACACACATCTTAGTCCAGGGGACTGCTGTGAATGACCCTCCAACTGATTCTGAGTCTGATGAAGCTCCTGCTGTGCCGAAGCCAAAGCAGACAAAGAAACCAAAAGCTTCGAAGCCGGCCCCTGCCTCAAAAATCTCAAGGGCGAAGCCATTGAAAACTGCACCTCCTGAAGTTAGTGTGCAGTCTGAAGACGTATCCCGCGTCTCCAAGCCCCTGAAGGAAAAGGAGCCCCAGCAACAAATGGCAAAGAGCTCACTGCTGCTGCCATTCTGCGCAGTGAAGCCATTGATCTATCAAGCGATGAAGATCTGGGCGATGACGCACTAGAACAGCTCATCAAAAGCAAGGAGGAAGCGGAAATCTTCAACAATCTACCTCTCTTTGATGTCGCCATCATCCACAGCTTCATCGATGAATGGTTTGACACACCAGACATAAGCTTCAATGATCTGCAGCTGCCTGTTGGACTCAGCGTCGCCTTCCAAGGCGCAATTGCTTCAGAACTGGCCATTGCTCAGCGCATTGTTGAGCTGAAGCAGAAAATTGATCACGAAAAAGCTCAGTTCAAGAAGCACATGGCCAGTCTCAGCGTACAGGAAGTGAGAAGCTTCAAAATCATGCTGCATGATCTCAAAGAAAACTTTCTGAAGAAGCGTGCTGAAGCTCAAGGCTCGCGTGAAAGGATGAAGTCATTGGCTGACAAATGTGTTCAAGCCTACAACGAGGCTGAAAAGCGCAAGGCACTTGGGCGTCCAGGCATCGACCCCAAGATGGCCACAAAGAAGAAGAAGCAGCCTGCTGTGAGTGAACCAGAGGCATTAAGACAAGCAGCCACTCCGATTGTCTTCCCAACCGCCACGACTGGCTCGAAGCCAAAGAGCCGGTCAACAGCTTCAGAGCTAAAGAAGACAAGAGCTGCAGAAGCTAATGCCAGAAAAAGGAAGAGCTCTAAAGCCTCTCCTACTGCCCCCAGCAAAAAGAAGCGCAAGACCAAGAAAACTAGGGCTGCTCCCACAGAGCCCTTGATGGTTGAACCCCTTTCTGTCATTCACCCCAATGCAGAAAGAAGACTGACAGTTCATGAGCCTGCTCCCACAGAGGCACCTGACGCTGAAGATATTCCAGCAGCCGATCCAATAGCTGCTGAAGACATTGGTCATCAAGACAATGTGCAAGGTGATGCAGCCCTTCCTCAGCTTGAAACAAGCAAACCCATCAGCATTGGTCGTCCTCTGACGCCAATGGCACAAGATGAATCATGGGCGGATCGCCCTCAGGAGGAAGAAGAAGACATTGAGGCCCAGCCCACTCCGACACCACAAGCGTCATCTGCGTTTCGTAGGCTTCGCAAAGGTCCACGGCCTCAAGTCCAGTCTGCAGAAATTCCGGCTGCATCAGCCGAAGACAATGAAGAAGCACCTCCAGAGCCCACTCCCTCGCTCCATCAAGAAGAAGTTCCCCAGGAGAATGCCTGAAGTTGACCCTCAAACTACTAACACTAAAGCCAATGTGGAGCCCGCCCCACCAAATGCTTCAGCGGACAGCGAAGCCACTGAGCCAGACACTTCAGTTCCTGAGTCTGCTGCAGGTCCACAATTTGATTATCACATAGAGCACAAGCCTCATGTCCAGAAGCCAGTACCAAGGCTTCCAAGGTTCCCAGGTCCTGCATCAGCACCTGGCTCCTTTGATATAAACAGCTTCAAGGCAGACAACACCTTTTTCAATAGCTCCAAGAACCCCTACTCAAGGGAAAGGATTATATCAGACAGGTTCTGGAGCTATTCACAGCGCAGCTATTATTCATGCATCTTATACAACCAAGGTCGCATCTTCCCTCACAAGCGCCTTGAGGTTGAAGCCATTGCTGGTCTGCCATGTCTTGAGGAAGCTTTGGACTGCTTCAGGCAAGTGGGTTTGCTGCCGTTTGCAACTGATGAAGAGCACTGGAACGAAGAGCTTATGCTTCAGTTTTATGCCACTCTCCACATCAAAGGCTACAACAGAGATCCGAAGACTTGGATCCTGGAGTGGATGACCGGAAATGTCCATCATGAAGCCAATGCATTTAATATCATTGAGCTCACCGGCCTGCCCACTCCAGGCGAATTCTTCGAGGAAGGCTGTCAACTTCATTCTGAAGCTATTGAGAGCATATTTCAGAGACCTGAACCCAATATGAGTCAGATGCTCTCAATGATGAAGCCATTGCCTCAAGATGCACCCTATCCAACTGAGTTCTTCGTTGAAGACTTAGAGTACCTACCCAGGACCATATATCACATTATCCAGCGGACTCTCAGGCCCATTAAGGGACACTCTCCACATGCCAAGATTGAGGGTGCAATGAAGACTCTCATATTCTATATCATGCACGGAAAATGCTTCAACGCACAGGATCTTTTCATACGACAATTTGCAGCGTCAGGCTTGGACTTATTCGGTCTAAAATTCTATGCCCCTTGGGTGATGAGGCTGCTCAAACTGCACTCTACAATTTCGTATCAGCCATCAGCCCGAAACCATCGCATCTTCCTGCCAGATGTGGATATCTCTGCTGAAGCAATATACCCTGAGCCTGCCAAGCAACCAATAAGTCTTCAGAATGCCGAACACCAGAGCTTCACGCAGAATGTTGAAGGTGTTGAAGCCATGTCCAGGGTCTATCCGATGGCTGGCACTACACGTGCACCAGCATCAACTGAAGCCACAGATAGCACAAACGCACCAAGAGCCAAGAAGCGTGCTCGTGTCCTCACTGACCGAGTGCTTCTTGTGGCCCTTCACCAAAAGCAAGATAGGCATCACGACTGGCTGAAACGTCAGATGAAGAGCCTCTTGGTGGATGTCAATCGTCTTCGAAACCTGGCCACCAAGAATGCCTTCGTTACACATGAGACTTGCCGTCGTACGTGGAAAGGGCTCTCAATGATCTGCACTGAAGCTGAACTTGAAGAGGATGGCTTCACAGAGCGCTTCAAATTTGACACCACACCTCCTAGGAGGGCTGTGATGCGCAACACACCGTCACTTGAAGACTCTGAGTTTTCCTCATCTGCTGCCACAGTAACTGCAAGGATCATTGATGAAGATGATGATGCTACTTCACCACCACCTGCTTCAGCACCTCAAAGCTTAGCACCGCCAAACAACTCCACCGACCCTGCTGCGCCTGGGAACGCGTAGAAAACTCTATGTCTTCAAACCTTTTTGGTCATTCCTGACAAAAGGGGGAGAAGCATATGATGTTTATAGTCTTCAAGCGGGTCAATATGGGCGGGTGCCTTGTTTTGTTATACTTTGCTTCGTGTTTACAACTCTTGTTTTTGCTTCATTTGGTTCTTTTGAGTTGTAAACACTAAAACTCGATGGTCGTCTGCTACTTGTTTACCTCTCTGTTTGCGAAGATAAATTCCGCATGTGTGACGATAAATTCCGCACTTATCTCATTCTGCAGGCGTCCATTTCCCATTATGCATGTCATTATCTTCATATACTTTCACATGCATAGTGGATTGTCATCATAAGCTGAAGCTGATCTCCACAAGTACAACCTGCCATGTGCATTTGCATTCCAAAAGCAAATTAACTTATATGCACATCTTCAGGGGGAGCTCTTGCAACTTATGATGACAATTCCTTTACAAACTTCACACTTTATATTCCCCGTTGAAAACTTCAACTAGTTTGTCATCAATCACCAAAAAGGGGGAGATTGTAAGTGCATCTAGTGCCACCCCTAGCTGGTTTTGGAGTATTGACGACAAACCTAGTTGAGGGACTAATGTGTTTGTGAGAATTGCAGGAAAACACAGGTAGAAGTCCCTCATTGATTCGGTTTTACTACCAGAGATGACCCCTAAAAATGTATGAAGACATTGAAGACAAAGGTGGTATATGAAGATATTAACATTGAAGACTATGACAAAACAAGACACGTTATGAAGCCTATGGAACTCGAAGACTTAGATCTTTCATAGTTCTTTTTACCTTGTGTTGAGTCATAGGAACCACCGTACTGTTAAGTGGGGTCCAGGAGAACCAGTCAGAATGACTGAAGTGATGCCTAAATCAAAAACCTATGTCTTCGAGTGAAGACAATGAGAGCGAATCTTGTCCAGAGCCGGACAAGTCAGCTTTACTTGTAGCCCAAGTAAAGTTGCCATGAGAGTTCGAAATCTGACCATTGAGACACGTGTCAGTTCCTTAGTGACCCAGGGTCATTTCGGACAAATCAGGTCAGGTTGTCAAGTGGCTATAAATAGCCCACCCCACAACCATAAACGGTTGGATGCTCCGATTTCAGTGCACGGCTTTTGTCGTTTGAGAGCAACCCACCTCGAAGCCTTTGAGAGAAAATTCCTAGTGAGGAGAAAAACCCTAACCACCCAAAGACAGAGTAAATTGGGCATCACTCGAGTCTTCTCGTCTGTGTGATCTAAAGACTTATTACACTTGAGGACTGTGAATCCTCCAGACGGTTAGGCGTCGCGTTCAGAGCATCCAAGAGACATTGTGGATTGCCAGTGAACGAAGTTTGTGAAGGTTTGGGAGTCTACCTTGAAGACTTACCAGAGTGATTGGGCGAGGACTAAGTGACCTTAGCTCAAGGAGAATACGGTGAGGACTTGGTGTCCTGAACTGTGTGTTCAGGACTGGGTGTCCGGGACTGTGTGTCCTAAGGTTTAAATACCTAGCCGCTCCAACCAGACGTACAGTTGTCACAACAAGTGGAACTGGTCCAACATATCATTGTCTTCAACGAGTCACTGGTTTCATCTTCACTTCCTTCTCTTGCAGTTACTCATTGTGAAGTCATTGCATGCTTGCTTTATCATTTGTCTTCACAACGTGAATGCATGATCTGTTTGGCTTCATAACTTCTTCCTACTTGATCCTTATTACACTGAAGTTGTTTGTCACTATGCTTTCACTCTATTGAATACATGACCATGGCTGGCCTAGTGTAATCTAACTTCCGCTGCATAGTAATAGGCATAATCTTCACTGTTTGTCTTCATAACTCCCAAGTTTTGAAGACTTTCATAAAAATCGCCTATTCACCCCCCCTTTAGTCGATATAACGCACTTTCAGAAGTAGTTGACCACTTCATTCGTATGGCTCAACCACCAGCACCTAAGCCTGTTGACACAGACTATGAGCGCCACATCAAGAAGTTACATCGACAACGTCTACAGAAGGAGGCGAGCTCGAGCTCGAGCAAACAACAAGCAACTGTCGAAAAATGCGGGAAAACCGTTGCCTAGCTGGGAGAACAGGCGGCGCAATCGACCCCCCCGCTTGTTGTGCCGACAACACGTTCCCGAGGTGGGCGATGTGGTAATAACCCAGGAGCATATAATGCAGGCTGAAGAACTCAAGATCACTGTTGGACAACTCCTCGAGATCGAGGACATGCCTGTGATTACAGAGGAGGAAATAAAACGGAAATATGTCTGGGGCCAACCTTTGGTCAAGCCAGAAGATGTCAAGAAGCTCCCAACGAGAATGTATGAATTGCATCAATGGTACATGGACATTACCAAGAGATCCGATCGAGAGTCCCTCATGGTGTATGTCAAGAAGGATCATTACTACCATGAGAAAGCTGTGGCCATTGAGTATTCTGACCTGGTTCAGTTATACAATCAAGACGCACTCGACAAATCTATCGTCAGTTGCTATTGTCTGTAAGTGATTTCTTTCTGTAGTTTAAGTCTCAAGCTAGCTGTAGTGATCCTTTTGATCAATCATTACCTGTAATTATCCTCACTATATTCTTTTCTGTGGTATTATGCAGGATGAAGATGTATGAAATGAGAAAAGGTGGACGCTATGGCATTGGGTTCATTGACCCAAACACCGTTAATCAATACACATGGAAAATGAGCAAGTATTATGAAAAGAAGGTAGAGGACAACATGCTAGAGTTCTTGAAGCACCTCAAATACAATGAAGATATACTACTTCCTTACAACTTCGAGTGAGTCACACTTTCTTGTACTACAAATTCTCTGTTTTTGCCTACTAGCTAGCTACATGTTTTTGCTTACATATGCCCGCTTAATTAAGACATGCAAACGTGTGTGCATGCAGATTTCACTGGATCTTGTGTATCATTAAAGTTGACGCCGGAACAGTTGAAATACTGGACTCGCTACTCAAAGCAAATAGGGACTACAACATCTTGTATGGGATAGTCATCAGGTTATTTCAATCATTATTAACTATATATCTCGGCCTATTTAGTTTGTCATTTCATGATATGAACTATTTAATAACCCCTTTATTCATTTTCTTTGTCGGCGGGCAGGGCTTGGGCAAGGTTCGTCAGCGTCACGGAAGGCGAATGGAAACCACAGCTGAAATGGTTTCGATCCAAGGTAAGTAATTAAGTAGTACTAGCTAGCTAGCTAGCTGCCATCTCTTTAATTATCATGCTTGATTAATTATTATCTGATCAAATGAAATTCCATTCTCGTAATAAACGCCCTGAAGCAGGCGCAGGGGACTAATCTGTGTGCATACTGCGTTTGCGAGAACATTCGCATGATGGCGTCCGAAAGGAGCAGATCTCAAAGACAGGAATGGGTACGCTTGTCAGAACACTATTCACAATTTTTACACCATTATCGATATCTAGTCACACAACTAATACACATGCATATTGATCTCCTTCTTAACAGTTCAAAGAGGTGCGGGACAAGCTCCTAGAAACGGAGCGCGTAGAAGCACTTCAAGAGGAAATAGAGGGATTTTTGCTCGACCAGGTCATAAATCCGAAGGGAGAATTCTGTTACCCGCTACCGCCCCCATCGAACATGTCATGAACCACTTCCAATTGTCATCGTGCTCCGAAGGCACCAATTAGGCTAATGCCACTGGCTCCGAAGGCAACATGCATATGTAGGAGAAATTGTATATAGCTATACATGTGTGTATGTGTAAATTAATATGGTGGTTTGTGAGACATTGATGATATATGTATATGATTGGTTCTACTAGAAATTCTATTTATATATATATATATATATGCATAACGTGTACAATGTGTAGTACCGTAAAATACCAGCAAACGAAAAAGAATTAAAATGGAAAACACAAAGTTAAATGAAAAAGAAATCATAAAACCAGAAATCCCGCAAACACTTTAGTACCAGTTGGTGTTACCAACCGGTACTAAAGGGCTCCCGGCCCCCGGAGCTGGCTCGTGCCACGTGGTTGTCGTTTAGCACCGGTTCGTGCTGAACCGGTACTAAAGGGGGGGGGGGGCTTTAGTGCCGAAATGTTAGTGCCGGTTCCGAAACCGGCACTAAAGGGCCTTACGAACCGGTGCTATTGCCCTGTTCTTCACTAGTGCCGAGAGAGAAATTTAAAGAGTGTAAAGTAAAAAACATGAGAAGAAGCAGTTGTTGATCGTGGCCTACCTCCTCTCTCAGAGCCGGTCAACTTCCTAGACCGCAGGGGCCACCGAATGGCCCATGCATATACATGCGACGGCCTCCTTTGAGAGCACGAGCAATTTCGAGGCCAACAGAGTAAAAGGACCCGCACTTCCTGCACAAACCGACACATTCCCTCTTGATACACATAGACCATCTCGAAGAACGGGCCTAGACTTCGTCTGTCATCTCGGGATGACATGCACTAACACGGAGAATCAGTTATTCACCGTGGACTACACCCTCTCGATGCCGATCAACGCCCTAGACCACCGGGGCCACCGAATGGGTGCTCGATCTAGAGACCGCCCGAGGGGGGGGGCACCCCTACATGCGTGTGGCCCATGCATATGCATGCAGGGGTGGTGTGCTATTTGAATAGGCAACGCACATCTTTGATGTGGCACGTGCCTCACAAACCACAAAAACGGGGCAGGAACGTCGAGGACCGGCTGCGTTCATCCGCGAGACAGAGTGTTCGGTTGGTGATCCCGTGACAGAACGGGCCTAGACTTGGTTTATCATCTCGCGATGACATGCACTAACACGAAGAAGCAGTTATTCCCCGTGGCCTACCCCCTCTCGATGCCGAACAACGCCCTAGACCGTCGGGGCCATCGGAGGGGTGCCGGTCTGTAGAACCAGGCGAGGGTCATCTGAAAAAGAAAACACTAGACGGTAATTATGATGTGCTAAGGTTGTTTGCCAAGCATGGAAGAAAACAAGAAGAAAAAATATAATATGTATTATCGAGAATGCACACGAAGGGAAAAGATCTAGATGAGATGCTTTACCGAGAGTCGCTCTTGGTAAAGGTGGCCATTACCAAGAGCCGATAATCGGCTCTCGGTAACCACTGCTCTAATTTTTTGTTTTCCTTCTCTTTGTGTTTTTGTTTGGCACTCTCTTTTTTGTATATGATATTTGATATGTTTTTACGACCAAAGTTTGAAAATTCCATGACTTTTTATGAAGTTTTTCGATAAAAGACTTTTGATGCACTCATATATATATATATATATATATATATATATATATATGCTTTCTGGGTTAGATTTGTTCAAAACTCAACTTTAAAGAGTGTAAGTTAAAAAAACATGAGAAGAACCAGTTATTGACCGTGGCCTACCCCCTCTCTCTGTGCCGGTCAACTTCCTTGACCGGCACCGAGAGAGAACTTTAAAGAGTGTAAATTTACAAATTAGAAGAATTAGTTGTTGACCATGGCCTACCCCCTCTCTCGGTGCCGGTCAACTTCCTAGACCGGCACCGAGAGAGCACTTTAAAGAGTGTAAAGTAAAAAACATGAGAAGAAGCAGTTGTTAACCGTGGCCTACCCCCTCTCTCGGTGCCGGTCAACTTCCTAGACCATAGAGACCACAGGATGGCCCATGCATATACATGCGACGGCCTCCTTTGAGAGCACGAGAAGTTTCGAGGCCAAAAGAGTAAAAGGACCCGCACTTCCGGCACAAACCGACACATTCCCTATCGATACCCATAGACCATCTCGAAGAACGGGCCTAGACTTCGTCTGTCATCTCGGGATGACATGCACTAACACGGAGAATCAGTTATTCACCATGGACTAAACCCTCTCGATGCCGATCAACGCCCTAGACCGCCGGGGCCACCAAATGGATGCTCGATCTAGAGACCGTCCGAGTGGGGGGCACCCCTACATGCGTGTGGCCCATGCATATGCACGCAAGGGTGGTGTGCTATTTGAATAAGCAACGCACATCTTTGACGTGGTACGTGCCTCACAAACCACAAAAACAGGGCGGGAACGTCGAGGACCGGCTGCATTCGTCCGCGAGATAGAGTCTTCGGTGGTGGATCCTATGACAGAACGGGCCTAGACTTGGTCTGTCATCTCGCGATGACATGCACTAACACGAAGAAGAAGTTATTCCCCATGGCCTACCCCCTCTCGGTGCAGAACAACACCCTAGACTGTCGGGGCCACCGGAGGGGTGTAGGTCTGCAGAATCAGGCGAGGGTCATCTGAAAAAAACACAAGACAGTAATTATGATGTGCTAAGGTTGTTTGCCAAGCATGGAATAAAAACAAGAAGAAAAACTATAACACGTATTATCGAGAATGCACACGAAGGGAAAAGATCTAGATGAGTTGCTTTACCGAGAGTCGCTCTCGGTAAAGGTGACCATTACCGAGAGCCGATAATCGGCTCTCCGTAACCACTGCTCTAATTTTTGTTTTCCTTCTCTTTGTGTTTTTGTTTGGCACTTTGGCACTCTCTTTTTTGTACATGATATTTGATATGCTTTTAGGACCAAAGTGTGAAAATGCCATGACTTTTGATGAATTTTTTCGATACAAGATTTTGATGCACTCATAGATATATATATATGCTTTCTGGGTTAGATTTGTTCAAAACTCAACTTTAAAGAGTGTATGTGAAAAAAACATGAGAAGAACCGGTTGTTGACCGTGGCCTACCCCCTCTCTCGGTGCGGGTCAACTTCCTTGACCGGCACCAAGAGAGAACTTTAAAGAGTGTAAATTAAAAAATTAGAAGAATCAGTTGTTGACCATGGCCTACCCCCTCTCTCGGTGCCGGTCAACTTCCTCGACCGGCACCGAGAGAGAACTTTAAAGAGTGTAAAGTAAAAAACATGAGAAGAAGCAGTTGTTAATCGTCGCCTACCCCCTCTCTCGGTGTCGGTCAACTTACTAGACCGCAGGGGCCACCGAATGGCCCATGCATATACATGCGACGGCCTCCTTTGAGAGCACGAGAAGTTTCGAAGCCAATAGAGTAACAGGACCCGCCCTTCCTGCACAAACCGACACATTCCATCTCGATACCCATAGAACATCTCGAAGAACGGGCCTAGACTTGGTCTGTCATCTCGGGATGACATGCACTAAAAGGGAGAATCAGTTATTCACCGTGGACTAAACCCTCTCGATGCCAATCAATGCCCTAGACCGCCGGGGCCACCAAATGGGTGCTCGATCTAGAGACCACCCGAGAGGGGGCACCCCTACATGCGTGTTGCCCATGCATATGCATGCATGGGTGGTGTGATATTTTAATAAGAAAGGCACATGTTTGACGTGGCACGTGCCTCACAAACCACACAGACGGCGCGGGAACGTTGAGGACCGGCTGCGTTCGTCCGCGAGACAGAGTCTTCGGTTGGTGATCCCGTGACAGAACAGGCCTAGAATTGGTCTATCATCTCGCGATGACATGCACTAACATGAAGAAGTAGTTATGCCCCATGGCCTACCCCCTCTCGGTGCCGAACAAAGCCCTAGACCGTCGGGGCCACCGGAGGGGTGCCGGTCTGTTGAACGAGCCGAGGGTCATCTGAAAAAGAAAACACAAGACGGAATTTATGATGTGCTAAGGTTGTTTGCCAAGCATGGAAGAAGACAAGAATAAAAATTATAATACATATTATCGAGAATGCACATGAAAGGAAAAGATCTAGATGAGATGCTTTACCGAGAGTCGCTCTTGGTAAAGGTGGCCATTACCGAGAGCCGATAATCGACTCTCCGTAACCACTGCTCTAATTTTTGTTTTCCTTATCTTTGTGTTTTTGTTTGGCACTTTGGCACCCTCTTTTTTGTATATGATATTTGATATGTTTTTACGACCAAAGTTAGAAAATGTCATGACTTTTGATGAATTTTTTCGATACAAGACTTTTGATGCACTCATAGATATATATATGCTTTCTAGGTTAGATTTGTTCAAAACTCAACTTTAAAGAGTGTATGTGAAAAAAACATGAGAAGAACCGGTTGTTGACCGTGGCCTACCCCCTCTCTCGGTGCCGGTCAACTTCCTTGACCGGCACCAAGAGAGAACTTTAAAGAGTGTAAATTAAAAAATTAGAGGAATCAGTTGTTGACCGTGGCCTACCCCCTCTCTCGGTGCCGGTCAACTTCCTAGTCCGGCACTGAGAGAGAACTTTAAAGAGTGTAAAGTAAAAAAACATGAGAAGAAGCAGTTGTTGATCGTCGCCTACCCCCTCTCTCGGTGCCGGTCAACTTCCTAGACCGCAGGGGCCACCGAATGGCCCATGCATATACATGCGACGGCCTCCTTTGAGAGCATGAGAAGTTTCGAAGCCAACAGAGTAACAGGACCCGCACTTCCTGCACAAACCGACACATTCCATCTAGATACCCATGGAACATCTCCTAGAACGGGCCTAGACTTGGTCTGTCATCTCGGGATCACATGCACTAACACGGAGAATCAGTTATTCACCGTGGACTAAACCCTCTCGATGCCGATCAACGCCCTAGACCGCCGGGGCCACCAAATGGATGCTCGATCTAGAGACCATCCGAGTGGGGGGGAACCCCTACATGCGTGTGGCCCATGCATAAGCATGCAAGGTGGTGTGCTATTTGAATAAGCAACGCACATCTTTGACGTGGTACGTGCCTCACAAACCACAAAAACGGGGCGGGAACATCGAGGACCGGCTGCGTTCGTCCGCGAGAAAGAGTCTTCGGTGGTGGATCCTATGACAGAACGGGCCTAGACTTCGTCTGTAATATCGCGATAACATGCACTAACACGAAGAAGCAGTTATTCCCCATGGCCTACCCACTCTCGATGCAGAACAACGCCCTAGACTGTCGGGGCCACCGGAGGGGTGCAGGTCTATAGAACCAGGCGAGGGTCATCTGAAAAAAAACACAAGACAGTAATTATGATGTGCTAAGGTTGTTTGCCAAGCATGGAACAAAAACAAGAAGAAAAACTATAATACGTATTATCGATAATGCACACGAAGGGAAAAGATCTAGATGAGATGCTTTACCGAGAGTCGCTCTCAGTAAAGGTGACCATTACCGAGAGCCGATAATCGGCTCTCCGTAACCACTGCTCTAATTATTGTTTTCCTTCTCTTTGTGTTTTTGTTTGGCACTTTGGCACTCTCTTTTTTGTATATGATATTTGATATGTTTTTACGACCAAAGTTTGAAAATGCCATGACTTTTGATGAATTTTTTCGATACAAGACTTTTGATGCACTCATAGATATATATATATGCTTTCTGGGTTAGATTTGTTCAAAACCCAACTTTAAAGAGTGTACGTTAAAAAACATGAGAAGAACCAGTTGTTGACCGTGGCCTACCCCCTCTCCAGGTGCCGGTCAACTTCCTTGACCGGCACTGAGAGAGAACTTTAAAGAGTGTAAATTAAAAAAATTAGAAGAATCAGTTGTTGACCGTGGCCTACCCCCTCTCCCAGTGCCGGTCAACTTCCTAGACCGGCATCGAGAGAGTACTTTAAAGAGTGTAAAGTAAAAAACATGAGAAGAAGCTGTTGTTGACCATGGCCTAGCCCCTCTCTCTCTCGGTGCCAGTCAACTTCCTAGACTGTATGGGTCACCGGATGGCCCATGCATATACATGCGACGGCCTCCTATGAGAGCACGGGAAGTTTTAAGGCCAACAGAGTAAAAGGACCCGCACTTCCTGCGCAAACCGACACATTCCCTCTCGATACCCATAGACCATATCGAAGAACGGGCATAGACTTCGTCTGTCATCTCGGGATGACATGCACTAACACGGAGAATTAGTTATTCACCGTGGACTACACCCTCTCGATGCCGATCATCGCCCTAGACCGCCGGGGCCACCGGATGGGTGCTCGATCTAGAGACCGCCCGAGGGGGGGGGGCACCCCTACATGCGTGTGGCCCATGCATATGCATGCAGGGGTGGTGTGCTATTTGCATAAGCAACACACATCTTTGATGTGGCACGTGCCTCACAAACCACAAAAACGGGGCAGGAACGTCGAGGACCGGCTGCGTTCGTCCACGAGACAGAGTCTTCGGTGGGTGATCTTGTGACAAAACGGGACTAGACTTGGTTTATCATCTCGCGATGACATGCACTAACACGAAGAAGCAGTTATTCCCCGTGGCCTACCCCCTCTCGGTGCCGAACGACGCCCTAGACCGTTGGGGCCATCGGAGGGGTGCCGGTCTGTAGAACCAGGCGAGGGTCATCTGAAAAAGAAAACACTAGACGGTAATTATGATGTGCTAAGGTTGTTTTCCAAGCATGGAAGAAAACAAGAAGAAGAAATATAATATGTATTATCGAGAATGCACACGAAGGGAAAAGATCTAGATGAGATGCTTTACGGAGAGTCGCTCTCGGTAAAGGTGGCCATTACCAAGAGCCGATAATCGGCTCTCGGTAACCACTGCTCAATTTTTTTGTTTTCCTTCTCTTTGTGTTTTTGTTTGGCACTCCTTTTTTTGTATATGATATTTGATATGTTTTTACGACCAAAGTTTGAAAATGCCATGACTTTTGATGAATTTTTTCGATAAAAGACTTTTGATGCACTCATA
>NC_041393.1:12090547-12091790 GCF_002162155.2 Triticum dicoccoides
ATATATGCTTTGTGGGTTAGATTTGTTCAAAACTCTACTTTAAAGAGTGTAAATTAAAGAAAACATGAGAAGAATGAGTCGTTGACCGTGGCGTACCCCCTCTCTCGGTGCCGGTTAAGTTCCTAGACCGGCAACGAGAGAGAACTTTAAAGACTGTGAAGTAAAAAAATGAGAAGAATCAGTTGTTGACCATGGCCTACCCCCTATCTCGGTGCCGGTAAACTTCCTAGACCGGCACCGAGAGAGAACTTTAAAGAGTGGAAAGTAAAAACAATAATAAGAAGAAGTTGTTGACCGTGGCCAACCCCCTCTCTCGGTGCCGGTCAACTTCCTAGACCGTAGGGGCCACCGGATGGCCCATGCATATACATGCGATGGCCTCCTTTGAGAGCACGAGAAGCTTCGAGTCCAACAGAGTAACAGGACCTGCACTTCCTGCACAAACCGACACATTCCCTCTCGATAGCCATAGACCATCTCGAAGAACGGGACTAGACTTGGTCTGTCTTCTCAGGATGACATGCACTAACATGTAGAATCAGTTATTCACCGTGAACTACACCCTCTCGATGCCGATCAACGCCCTAGACCGCTGGGGCCACCGGATGGGTGCTCGATCTAGAGACCGCCCGATGGGGGGGCACCCCTACATGCGTGTGGCCCGTGCATATGCATGCAGGGGTGGTGTGCTATTTGAATAAGCAACGCACATCTTTGACGTGACACGTGCCTCACAAACCACACAGACGAGGCGGGAACATCGAGGACCAGCTGCGTTCGTCCGCGAGATAGAGTCTTCGGTGGGTGATCCCATGATAGAACGGGCCTAGACTAGGTCTGTCATCTCGCGATGACATGCACTAACACGAAGAAGCAGTTATTCCCCGTGGCCTACCCCATCTCGGTGCCGAACGACGCCCTAGACCCTCGGGGCCACCGGAGGAGTGCCGGTCTGTAGAACCAGGCGAGGGTCATCTGAAAAAGAAAACACAAGACGGTAATTATGATGTGCTAAGGTTGTTTGCCAAGCATGGAAGAAAACAAGAAGAAAAACTATAATACGTATTATCGAGAATGCACACGAAGGGAAAAGATCTAGATGAGATGCTTTACCGAGAGTCGCTCTCGGTAAAGGGGCCATTACCGAGAGCCGATAATCGGCTCTCGTTAACCACTGCTCTAATTTTTTGTTTTCATTCTCTTTGTGTTTTTGTTTGGCACTCTCTTTTTTGTGTATGATATT
>NC_041393.1:12091936-12138426 GCF_002162155.2 Triticum dicoccoides
ATATATATATATATATATATATATATATATATATATATATATATATATATATATATATATATATATATATATATGATTTCTAGGTTAGTGAGGCAGTCCTGGATTAGGGGGTGTCCGGATAGCCGGACTATACCTTCGGCCGGACTCCTGGACTATGAAGATACCAGATTGAAGACTTCGTCCCGTGTCTGGATGGGACTTTCCTTGGCGTGGAAGGCAAGCTTGGCGATACGGATATGTAGATCTCCTACCATTGTAACCGACTCTGTGTAACCCTAGCCCTCTCCGGTGTCTATATAAACCGGGCGGTTTTAGTCCGTAGGACGAATAACAATCATACCATAGGCTAGCTTCTAGGGTTTAGCCTCCTTGATATCGTGGTAGATCTACTCTTGTACTACCCATATCATCAATATTAATCAAGCAGGAGTAGGGTTTTACCTCCATCGAGAGGGCCCGAACCTGGGTAAAAACATCGTGTCCCTTGTCTCCTGTTACCATCCGCCTAGACGCACAGTTCGGGACCCCCTACCCGAGATCCGCCGGTTTTGACACCGACATTGGTGCTTTCATTGAGAGTTCCTCTGTGTCGTCACTTTTAGGCCCGATGGCTCCTCCGATCATCAACGACGATGCGATCTAGGGTGAGACTTTTCTCCCCGGACAGATCTTCGTATTTGGCGGCTTTGCACTACGGGCCAATTCGCTTGGCCATCTGGAGCAGATCGAAAGCTACGGCCCTGGCCATCAGGTCAGATTTGGAAGTTTGAGCTACATGACCGACCTCCGTGGAGACTTGATCTTCAACGGATTCGAGCCACAGCCGAGCGCGCCGCACTGTCACGATGGGCATGATCTAGCTCTGCCGCCGAACAGTGCCCTGGAGGCCGCACCCGCATCAGCTCCGACCCTTAATTCGGAGCCAACTGCGCCAATCGAGGATGGGTGGTTGGACACCGCCTCAGGGGCTGCAATCTCTACGGCGATCGAGCCGAACACCAGCCCTATTCTCTGCGAAGCCCGTGACTCCAAGGAGCTGGACTCCTCTCTAGACTCCGAGCCCTCCACGCCCCTACCGATCGAACCCGATTGGGCGCCGATGATGGAGTTCACCACCGCGGACATCTTTCAGCACTCGCCCTTCGGCGATATTCTGAATTCACTAATGTCTCTCTCTTTATCAGGAGAGCCCTGGCCGGACTATGGTCAGCAAGATTGGCATGCGGATGATGAAGAAATTCAAAGCCTACCCACCACCCACTTCGTAGCCACTGTCGATGATTTAACCGACATGCTCGACTTGAACTCCGAAGACATCGACTGTATGGACGCCGATGCAGGAGACGATCAAGAACCAGCCTATAGGGCATTGGAAAGCCACCTCGTCATATGATATATACATGGTGGACACCCCAAAAGAAGGCAATGGCGATGGAACAACGGAGGATGACCCCTCCAAGAAGCAGCCTAAGCGCCGGCGTCAGGGGTGCCACTATAAATCCCGCCAAAGCAAACACGGTGATTCCGGCACGGGAGATAATAACACCCCGGACAGTGCCGAAGACAACCACCTCCAGCAAGATTCAGCACAGGAGGATGGAGAAGCCAGCCCTCATGAGAGAGCGGCAGACAGAGAGCTCGAGGACGATAATTATATGCCTCCCTCCAAAGACGAGGCAAGCCTCGATGACGACGAATTTGTCGTGCCGAAGGATCCCGTCGAACAAGAACATTTTAAACGCAGGCTTATGGCCATGGCGAGCAGCCTCAAGAAAAAACAGTCCTTAATCCAGCACCTTGCGCCAAATACTCTGAAGTAACTGACATTTGGCTTCTTGCCAGTTAGGAGTTCATAAGATGTCTTGTTCAGAAGCTTGTGAAGATAAACACGATTGATTGTATGGCCTGCAGTGTCAATGGCTTCAGTCCAGAATTTTCTTGGAGTCTTGTATTCATCTAACATTGTTCTGGCCATCTTAATGAGTGTTCTGTTCTCGCGTTCGACGACGCCATTCTGCTATGGCGTGTACGGAGCTGAGAATTCATGTGTGATGCCCAAGGTATCAAGATATGTATCAAGGCCAGTGTTCTTGAATTCAGTGCCATTGTCACTTCTGATGTGTTTTATCTTGGCGCCAAAATTGTTCATAGCACGATTGGCGAAGCGTCTGAAGACATCCTGCACTTCAGTCTTGTAAAGGATTATGTGCGCCCAAGTATATCTAGAGTAATCATCAACAATGACGAAGCCATAGAGGCAAGCAGTAGTAGTAAAAGTTGAGTAGTGAGTGGGGCCGAAAAGATCCATGTGGAGCAGTTCGAAGGGTTGAGTAGTAGTCATGATTGTCTTCGAAGGATGTTTTGCCCTTGTCATCTTCCCTGCTTCACAGGCACCGCATAAGTGATCTTTCTTGAACTTGACGCCCTCGATGCCTATGACATGCTTCTTCTTCGCAAGGGTGTGGAGGTTCCTCATGCCAGCATGCCCAAGCCTCCGATGCCAAAGCCAGCATTCTGAAGCTTTTGCAAGAAGACATACTGCAAGTTGTGGCCCTGCTGAGAAATCTGCCACGTACAGATCATCTTTTCGATACCCTTCAAACACTATAAACTTGTCAGATTCCATTAGTACTAGGCAACGATATTTTCCAAACATTACGATCATGTTCAAATCGCAAAGCATTGAGACAGACATTAAGTTGAAGCCAAGGGATTCAACAAGCATGACTTTATCCATGTGTTGATCCTTTGAGATTGCAACTCTACCTAGACCCAATACCTTACTTTTACCAGTGCCAGCAAATGTGATGTGGCTCTTGTCGGATCGACGTAAGGTTGAGTCCATAAGAAGGCTTATTTTGCCAGTCATGTGATTTGTACACCCACTGTCAATAATCCATTCTGAAGACTTTGAAGACGCTGGTGTCGTACCCTACAGTGCAGTTAGGGGGATAGGTTTCACGAAGAGAATTGTGAAGCAAAAACATTTGACGAACCAGTGGGTTATGAAAACTTAGATCCAGATTAGGACTAATAGGGAGAGTAGCATGCGAGTCAGGAACGAAGTACATAATGAAGCCATTCGGCCATTTTATCTTGCGCCCTACAAGATTTTTAAGGTCCCCAGCAATAGCGTCAGAAGATTTTGTTTTTCTGCTGGAGACCTTTCCCTGCAAAAGAGAGTTAAGCTTTCTTAACCACCGACATCTTCAAGGGTGGCATAGAAGCAATAAGTCTAAGTGCAGCATCTAGGAATTTTGGCTTTGAAGCCTTAGCAAACAGTCTTGCAGGTGGACAATAATACTCATAGGAATAAGCAGAATAATTTTTGGTCATATGAACATAACGGTTCGATGAACCGCTCTCATATTCATATGCCTGATTATGGTTTCCCTGCAAAACATTTGCGTTAGTGTGACTCAGGTGAGTCCTCTATTTGTATGAAGCCTTTGGACCGTATGAAGCCTTTGGTCTGAGGTTTGCCTTCTTCAAGTGAGGTGTCATGAAGACATTCACAGGAAGATTTTCCAGACACTTTTTCGGAACCCAGATCTTCTTCATAGGCGGTCCATTCCTGCAGTTAGTACCAATGTACCTGGCAAACACTTCACCATTCTGATTCTTAAACAGTTTATAGTTTGCATCAAAGGATTCATCAATGATAATGGGGTTAGCACAAGTGAAGCCAGATAAATTGGGTGGATCTACTGAAAGTTCCTTTGCAGCAACCCATGTGGTTTTGGGGTACTGCTCAGGTTTCCAGTAAGAGCCATCTGCATTTATTTTCCTCACGAACCCAACACCCTCTTTCTTAGGGTTTCGGTTCAGACTCTGCTTCTTGAGGACATCACATAATGTCTGATGTCCTTTAAGACTTTTGTACATCCCTGTTTCAAGCAATGTCTTCAACCTAGCATTCTCATCAGCAATAGCAGTGGTATCCTCAACAGAGGGGTTAGTCACCACATCAACAGTTGAAGATATTGCAATAGCAGGAGCAGTGGAACATTCAGCAACAGAAGTAGCATTATCACGCTCAATGCATTTAAGACATGGTGGTTCAAATCCTTCCTGAGCGGAACTGATCTGTTCGGCGCGAAGTGATTCGTTTTCCTTTTGAAGATCTTCATGAGCCGCTCTCACTTTCTCAAGTTCTTGCTTCCTTTGAAGATAATCATAGGAAAGCTTTTCATGAGTTGTTGAGAGAGTATCAAGACGATCTTCAAGTTCCTGATACTTAACATGAAGATTTTTTATGTCTTCAATTAAGGATTCAGATCAAGTCATTTCAGCACCCAACAGATCATCGCTTCTGTCTAACAGTTTTTGAATATGTTCCATAGCTTTCTGTTGTTCAGTTGAAATTTTAGCAAGTGTTTTGTAGCTGGGTTTTGAATCACAGTCAGAGTCATCGTCACTAGATGTTTGATAGCGAGTAGTGCATGTGTTTACCTTGGCACCGCGTGCCATGAAGCAGTAGGTAGGAGTGGAGTCGTTCTTGTCATTTGCATCGGTGTCGGTGATGAAGTCATTGTCTTCAGTGTTGAAGATGGACTTGGCGACGTATGCTGTAGCCAGACTCGCAATGCTAGAATCAGACTCCTCCTCAGACTCCACCTCTGCCTCCTCAGAAGCGGACTCCTCCTCTGAATCCATTTCCTTGCCAACAAACGCACGTGTCTTGCCAGATGAGCTCTTCCTGTGTGATGAAGACTTTGAGGAAGACTTGGAAGACGACTTTGAGTATTTCTTCTTCTTCTTGTCGTCAGAATCATATTCCTTGCTTTTCTTCTTCCTTCTGTTCTCATTGTCCCACTGTGGACACTCAGAGATGAAGTGTCTAGTTTTCTTGCACTTGTGGCATGTTTTCTTCTTGTAGTCATGAGCAGAAGCTTCATCATTCCTTGAGCTTGATCGTGAAGATTTTCTGAAGCCTTTCTTCTTGGTGAATTTTTGGAACTTCTTCACTAGCATTGCAAGTTCTCTTCCAATGTCTTCAGGATCATCAGAACTGCTGTCAGATTCTTCTTCAGATGAGGAAATAGCTTTTGCCTTCAAGGCACGAGTTCGCCCATAGTTTGGACCGTAGATATCTCTTTTCTCAGAAAGCTGAAACTCATGTGTGTTGAGCCTCTCAAGTATGTCAGACGGATCTAGTGTCTTGAAATTAGGACGTTCTTGAATCATCAGGGCTAGGATGTCAAATGAACTATCAAGTGATCTCAGCAGAGTCTTGACGATTTCATGTTTGGTGATCTCAGTGGCGCCGAGGGCTTGAAGCTCATTTGTGATGTCAGTGAGCCGGTCAAAATGTGTGCTGGACATTCTCATTGTCATTTCGCTTGAAGCGGTTGAAGAGGTTGCGAAGAACACTAATTCTTTGATCTCTCTAGGTTGAGATGCCTTCATTGACCTTGGAGAGCCAGTCCCAGACCAGCTTGGATGTCTTCAGGGCACTCACACGGCCATACTGTCCTTTTGTCAGATGACCACAGATGATATTTTTGGCAGTAGAGTCCAGTTGAGTGAACTTCTTGACATCAGCAGCAGTGACACCTTCTCCAGCCTTGGGAACGCCGTTCTCGACGACATACCATAGGTCGACGTCAATGGCTTCAAGATGCATGCGCATCTTATTCTTCCAGTAGGGATATTCAGTTCCATCGAAGACGGGGCACGCAGCGGAGACTTTGATTATCCCTGCAGTCGACATAGCTAAAACTCCAGGTGGTTAAACTGAATCACACAGAACAAGGGAGCACCTCGCTCTGATATCAATTGAAAGTGCGTTATATCGACTAGAGGGGGGTGAATAGGCGATTTTTATGAAAGTCTTCAAAACGTGGGAGTTATGAAGACAGACAGCGAAGATTTTGCCTATTACTATGCAGCGGAAGTTAGATTACACTAGGCTAGCCATGGTCAAGTATTCAATAGAGTGAAAGCACAAAGACAAACAGCTGCAGTGTAATAAGGATCAGGTAGGAAGAAGTGATGAAGCTAAACAGATCATACATTCACGTTGTGAAGACAAATGATAAAGCAAGCATGCAATGACTTCACAATGAGTAACTGCAAGAGAAGGAAGTGAAGATGAAACCAGTGACTCGTTGAAGACAATGATATGTTGGACCAGTTCCAGTTGCTGTGACAACTGTACGTCTGGTTGGAGCGGCTAGGTATTTAAACCTTAGGACACATAGTCCCGGACACCCAGTCCTGAACACGCAGCTCAGGACACCAAGTCCTCACCGTATTCTCCTTGAGCTAAGGTCACTTAGTCCTCGCCCAATCACTCTGGTAAGTCTTCAAGGTAGACTCCCAAACCTTCACAGACTTCGTTCACTGGCAATCCACAATGTCTCTTGGATGGTCTGAACGCGACGCCTAACCGTCTGGAGGATTCACAGTCCTCAAGTGTAATAAGTCTTCAGATCACACAGACAAGAAGACTTAAGTGATGCCCAATTTACGCTGGCTCTGGGTGGTTAGGGCTTTTCTCCTCGCTAGGAATTTTCTCTCAAAGGCTTCGAGGTGGGTTGCTCTCAAACGACAAAAGCCGTGCACTGAAATCTGAGCAGCCAACCGTTTATGGTTGTAGGGGGTGGGCTATTTATAGCCACTTGGCAACCCGACCTGATTTGTCCGAAATGACCCTGGGTCACTAAGGAACTAACACGTGTCTCAACGGTCAGATTTCAAACTCTCATGGCAACTTTACTTGGGCTACAAGCAAAGCTGACTTGTCCTGCTCTGGACAAGATTCGCTCTCATTGTCTTCACTCGAAGACATAGGTTTTTGGTTTAGGCATCACTTCATTCATTCTGACTGGTTCTCCTGGACCCCACTTAACAGTACGGTGGTTCCTATAAATCAACATAAAGGAAAAAGAACTATGAAAGATCTAAGTCTTCGAGCTCCATAGGCTTCATAACGTGTCTTCTTTTGTCATAGTCTTCAATGTGAATATCTTCATATACCACCTTTGGCTTCAATGTCTTCATACATTTTTAGGGGTCATCTCTGGTAGTAAAACCGAATCAATGAGGGACTTCTACCTGTGTTATCCTGCAATTCTCATGAACACATTAGTCCCTCAACTAGGTTTGTCGTCAATACTCCAAAACCAACTAGGGGTGACACTAGATGCACTTACACTTATGCCTGGTGTTTTGTTCCACTCTTGCCGCCCTAATTTCCGTCATATAGGTGTTATGTTCCCGGATTTTGCGTTCCTTATGCGGTTGGGCTATTATGGGAACCCCTTGATAGTTCGCCTTGAATAAACCTCTTCCAGCAATGCCCAACATTGGTTTTACCATTCACCACCTAGCCTTTTCTTTTCCCTTGGGAGTCACGCTCCTGAGGGTCATTATTATTTTACCCCCCCCGGGCCAGTGCTCCTCTGAGTGTTGGTCCAAACTAGAGTCCTGTGCAGCACCCCCTCGGGGAAACTCGACGTTTGGTTTTAGTTGTATGGAGAGCTCATCTGAGTGTGCCCTGAGAACGAGATATGTGCAGCTCCTATCGGGATTTGTCGGCACATTCGGGCGGTGTTGCTGGGTTTGTTTTATCTTTGTCGAAATGTCTTGTAACCGGGATTCCGAGTCTGATCGGGTCTTCCCGCTAGAAGGAATATCCTTCGTTGACCGTGAGAGCTTTTGATGGGCTAAGTTGGGACACCCCTGCAGGGATTTGAACTTTCGAAAGCCGTGCCAGTGGTTATGGGCAGATAGGAATTTGTTAACGTCCGGTTGTAGAAAACTTGAAGTTGACCTTAAATTAAAAACATCAACCGCGTGTGTAACCGTGATGGTCTCTTTCCGGCGGAGTCCGGGAAGTGAACACGGTGTTGGAGTCTTGACGTAGGTTGTTCTAGGATCACTTCTTGATCATAGTTGTTCGACCGTGCTTTTGCCTTCTTTTCTCGCTCTCATTTGCGTATGTTAGCCACCATATATGCTAGTCGCTTGCTGCAGCTCCACCTCATACCTTTACCTTACCCATAAGCTTAAATAGTCTTGATCGCGAGGGTGTGAGATTGCTGAGTCCCTGTGACTCACAGATACATCCAAAACCAGTTTGCAGGTGCCGGTGAGTCCGTGCAGATTACGCAACCAAGCTCAGGAGGAGCTCAATGAAGATCTTGACCTTTGTGTTGTTTCGTTCTAGTTGATCAGTAGTGGAGCCCAGTTGGGGTCGATCGGGTACCTTGTCGCATTTGGGGTTCTTCTTTAATTTTGGTTCCGTAGTCGGACCTTTATTCTATTTGGATGTTGTAATGCTTTATTCATGTATTGTGTGAAGTGGCGACTGTAAGCCAACTATGTATCTTTTCCCTTATGTATTACATGGGTTGTGTGAAGATTACCTCACTTGCGACATTGCTTTCAATGCGGTTATGCCTCTAAGTCGTGCTTCGACACGTGGGAGATATAGCCGCATAGAGGGCGTTACAAGTTGGTAATGAGAGCCTTCCCCGACCTTAGGAGCCACACTGCTTGATCGTTTTTAGCAGCCGTTGTTGAGTGTAGAAAAAAATGTTTTTGAGTCATTTAGGAATTATATATCGGAGAGTTTAGGAATTCTTTTTACACCCCAGTCCCTTCATCGCTCTGGTAAGGCATCCTGACGTACAGTTTTGACTCTTCTCTTCTCAAATTTCACTAAAAAAAAATTTAGGATCACGCGGGTATCTTGGAATCGTTCCGATGGATTTGTGACGAGAACATCGTTCTTGGTGCCTCCTGTCATTTAGGGGTTGTGGCAGTGTCCCGGGGAGTTGAGCTCCGAGGTGTTGTCGTCACAATTTTATCGTTGCAGTTTTGGAATACCTGAGTTTAGTTCGCCGACATCGAAAATCTCTTTTATGTAGTTGTTGGTGAGATAACCTCGACGCCACCTAGTACTGTGGCGGGAGTTCGGGAGTATTGCCATAACTCGTATAACGGATGCTTTTCGAAGGTTGAGGTAGATGATTTCCGAAGGTTTCTTGGTTATGTGTTGAAGGATGGATACAACTGGATGTAGGATTTGTTAGTTTGGGTGAGATATTATGCTTCCCCTGTATCCCCATCACCTGATTGCATAAACAGAAAGTTTCGGGAGTTTATAAGTGGGAATTCAAGTAGATCTTAGGATATCTTTCCGACAGATGTATGATATGAAATTGGGGTTCGACATCTAGTGGTCCGCCTATTCACGGTCGGTTTTACAGTGGTCTCGTTGTGTCTTAAAGAGTCGTTGGCTATGCCGACTCGGGGACGCTTCATATGTCATGTGCACTGCCTTGTACATGATGGTGCTGTACAATCGAGCCCGTGTAGGCCCCACCATGAAAACTTCGAACGAAATCTCTATCATATGTTTGTTCCGGCTTATTCTGCAAGCCAATCCTTTGTTTTGTTTTGAGTTGTGGTATTCGAGTTGCTTCAGAGTCAAATGTTGATTCCATACCTTTTCCTAAGCGGTGTTCTTATATTCCTATGTGAATACTAATCCTTCTTGATAATCGAGATTGTCATGTCAATCCGTTTCAACCGGTGTGCTTCTCTTCAAGTGGATCCGAACATTTCAACTACCGCAAGATCAAGTATCAGTTCTTCTCAACGGTGTTCATTTCATCCATTCCAAATTGTCTTTGTGCTTCCCACCCTCCCTCCCTTTGTTTTTCTCCAAGGATTCAGATTTCTTAATCAAGTATCCATATTATTGATGTGAAGTCTTTCCATTCTTTTCCGTCAATGTTCTTGTCCGGTGATTCTCATGAAGATTCTAACGGGGCCTCAAGTTCATCATTCTCTATTCTCTTTCTTCTCCGGTGGATACAATTTAAGCTTTGTTGATCATATCCTTTCCTCGTTTCAATGTTTTCTCATGCCGGTGCAATTCTTAATCATTCACCTCTCGCTGTTCAATTGTTCCGGAGTGCTGAAGATATCTCAGAAGGATCGTCTTGTCTTTCAAGATCCGTTAATCCTATTTTGAGAATGTTTATCTCATTCAAGTCTTTTAATTCAACCGGTGTTTTCTCTCTTTTAAATTGTTCAATGGTGTATCTTTTGAGTGGGCCCTAACCCACAGGTCTTTTCCCAGGATCTTACCTGACTCTTCTCTTTTCTCGGTGTTACTCTCAAATTCTTTTTCCAAGTTTGACGTAAGAATGAATTTTTCATCAGTCAAATGCTTTTCTCCAAGATCTTTCAAATTCTTTTCATCATTGCATAAACTTTTCCATTATTCATTTCGGTGTGCCTCAATAATTCTTGTTGGTGTTTCTCGTTGTCATTTGAATACCGGAGAAGAGTTCCTCTTAAATCCTTATCCGCTCTCTTGAAGATTTGTGATTCTAGCTTGTTGTCGTCCTCTCATAATTGTTTTTATTGTGAGAACTCTTTTCCCCATTCGAATCATTTCAGGAACCTTTGCCAGTTTGATTCTTTGAAGGCCATCATCTCAGAATTATTCGTTTTCAGATTTCAGCTATTGTTCTCCAAATCTTATTGGTGCATCAGTCAAGTATTCTCTAATCAGCACGTGAACTATTCGTCCTCTTGTGTCTAAATTCTCTCAAGTATCTTCGTTCATTTCATAATTCTTCCCGGTGATTCATTATCGTTTATTCGTTCTTTTTCAATCCTTACGATGGTTCGTTTAAGATTTCTCTTCCTTCTTTATCATATCAATTCATTTGTTGTTTTCAATCCTACCGGTGGATTCGTCGAAGACTTTCTCAAGTTTGCGCTATATCTATCTTAATCTTTCTACGAGGATAAGTAGTACGCCAAATCCGCTGCTTGTCAGCAATTAAATTGTTGAAGGATACGCATAACATAATTCTTATTCTTGTTCCATCCAAATGATTAATTCCTTTTTCCGAAGTGGTTCATCATATCATATTCTCAGTTCGAGATGCTTTATCTTTTCTTTCCCGGAGTTCCAAGCTCTAATTATCACGAAGGTCCATCTAATCATTGCAAGGTTTCACCTTGTGTTTTCATCTTCTCTTTCTTTTTTGTTATCCTTTTGTTACCAGAGTTCTGCATGAAGGTTCTACATGATGGTTTCATCAATGATTTAATTTCCTTCTCGAAGTGTTCATCAAAATTCTTTTCTAAGGAGCTCAAGTATTCTTTTTTGTGCAATCCGGAGTGCAATTCTTTCTACCATATTATTGGAGGTGCTATTATGTCATTTTTGATAATTTGAGTTCATGTTTCATGATACACATGTTGTTAAGCATGAGGTATTTCAAATCCATCAACCTCTTCGTTGGAGTTATCTTGTGTCTTCTTTCACCTAAAGCCTTCCCTAAGGATTGTTGCTATTTACGGTGCTTATAAATGATCCAAGTTCTTCTTTATCCATCCGGTGAAATAGTTTCTCGCCTCCTTATTTTTATCAATCCGAATCCATTGTTTTCGTTAGTGGCAGGTTGTCACCTCATAATTTGAGATGTATTCCATAAGACCATATCAAGATTATTCTTTTCATTCTTGGTTTTCCAACAACTCCGTTCTAGCATTTGTTGTAAGCGTGCTCCCTCAAGATCCTGTTTCCCTTCGCTCATTCCATTCCATTCTATTCTTTTGTTCCCGAGTCATGGTTATATTGCTCTTTTCTCTCATCATCTTGGATAGTGTTCTTTTCGTACCTATCCATTTAACCGGAGTGTCGTGTCCTCTGCTCAAGCGCTTTTCTTCCTATCTAGTCTTTCATCTCTTTTCAACGGGAGTGCTGCCCGAAGTTGTTCTCCCTTGTTCCTCTTTTCTAACGGAGTGTTTTCAGCTTCGTCATCTCTGTTGTATTTTTTTCTCTCGAGATGGCTTAACCTTTGCAAGGTTCTTTGGTTTCACTCGTTTGTCAAAGAAGCAACTTAGTCTTACCTCTCCTATTTCTCTTTCGTTGTCCCTCCGGTGCCATTCTAGATCTCGGGACGAGATCCTCTCATAGTGGTGGAGTGTTGTAACGCCCCGAGACCGATGTGCCAGGTGTCCACAAGTTATTCGCTGTTGTTGCTTTATCTTTGCTTGCGTGTCATGCATTGCATATCATGTCATCATGCGCATCTCATTTTCATACGTGTTCGTCTCATGCATCCGAGCATTTTCCCCGTTGTCCGTTTTGCATTCCGGCGCTCCGTTCTCCTCCGATGGTCATTTCTTCCTTCTTCTAGTGTGTGGGGGTTAAACATTTCCGGATTGGACCGAGACTTGCCAAGCGGCCTTGGTTTACTATCGGTAGACCGCCTGTCAAGTTTCGTACCATTTGGACTTCGTTTGATGCTCCAACGGTTAACCGAGGGACCGAGAAGGCCTCGTGTGTGTTGCAGCCCAACACCCTTCCATTTTGGCCCAAAACCCACCTAAACCCTCTCCATCATCTAGAGCGTTCGATCACGATCGCGTGGCCGAAAACCGCACCTCATTTGGACTCTCCTAGCTCCCTGTGCCTATAAATATGTGGCCTCCCCCGAAATTTCCACGCAGACAAAACCCTAGATCCACCCCCTTCGCGCCGCCGGACACTTCTCCCACCGGCTGGACATGTCCAGCCACCGCCGCCACCTCGCTCCGGCGAATCCCATCGCGCCATGTCACCCCACCGCCGCCGCAAGCTAACCAGGCCGCGCCACGTCGCCTCCCCGCCGTACCTCCTCTCTCCTTCGCCGCTGCGGTCCCGCGCGGCCCAGATCCGGCCCGCGGGGCCCGAACCGCCGCCGCCCCGCGTCTGGCCATCCTCACCGCCTCGGGCGCACCGTGTCGGCCTCCCGCATCCCCGAAGGCTCACCGCGCCGCCGCGTTGTGTTCGCCGTGCCGCCGCGTGCCTCCATCACCGGCGAGCGCCGTCTCCTCGGCCCCGCCGCGTCGCGCCGCCACCGCGGACCACCGCCGTCGCCGCCGCCGACTCCGGCCCCCACCGCCTCCTCCTCGTCGCCGGCGAACAGCTTCATTGACTCCGACCACCGCGTCCGTCTTCTCCAGCGAGGATCCGACCCGCTTCGGTTCACGCGCCGAATGAACCCTAAATCTGGAGGTCTATTTTTTTCACTAAGTCCCTGAGTTTTCCATGTTTCAAATGCCCATGTTCATCGCATCGTAACTTTGCATCCGTAGATCCGATTTGGGCGTGTAGCATATCAAAATGTTCTTCTTAGAGAGTACATCATTTCATCTCAGTGCATCATTTTCATTTGAGCTCATCTTGATGCCTGAAATGCTGTTGGAAGGGTGCTATTTGAGTTAATTGTCAAATGATATGCCCCTGAGCTCTACATATGTTTTGTTATATGCTTTGTCATCTCTCCAGAGGTGCCATCCATGTATTTTTGTGATGTGTGTGGTGACTAGAACAAGCTTGCAAAGTGGTGCATTCGTTAATGCTGATTTCAAGGACTTGCAATTCCACTAAGTCCTTGATCTGTTTATTTCAGTATGCCATATGTTCATGTTGTTTCCTAGTGATCTGTGCCTCTTTTGAGGATGATCAGTAAGGATGTTTTGTTAATCTTGTAGTGCTCTATCGATCCATGTCTTTGTTTGAAATTATGGAGCACCCTACCTTGAGTCAATCGAGCTCTACTTTTGCTATTTCGTGAATCTGGGCAGATTGTCTACTTGTTAGCGATTTTGCCGAGGATGTTGTAGTTGATCCGTGCATGCTATGTTATTGTTCTTGCCATGTCAAGCTTGTATAATGTGTATTCTTGATGGGTGTATGCTTAGATTGTCATGACTTTCTCTGTAGTGAGTGCATCGAGCTCGTAAACATGCCTACTTGATATCTGATTTGCATGCTCCAGTTTTTCACCAAGTCTGAGATCTGATTATGTTTTTGCCATGTTCACATGCTTGCAATTGTATTTTCTTATCCCTTTTGGCTCAAGGTCACTAAGGGACTTTTGTTAAGCTCTTTGAGTAGCTCCATTCCATGCTTTACCTTGCCATGTTCAGGTCCTGTAGCATATAGTTTTCATGCTCCAAAGTGTGCTACCTGATCTGAAATTCCAGACAAGTGTTAATTTCACTAAGTCTGAAATCTGTTTACCAATTGCATTTTTGCCATGCTTGTTTGAACCTGTTAATGGATGAATTGGCCGTAGCTCAGTGTTCATCTGTTGTTAAGCATCATGAATGGATACCTTTCATGTATTTTGTTTCCATGTTTGAGTGCTGTAGCATGTTTGTCTTGTTGCATTTAGATGGCTACTTGTTGTTTATCGCAGTCCGTTGCCATATTTGAATTGCTTGCCATTTCCAAACCGTGTCTCTGATTCCGGTGTTCTTTATATCATTTTCAAGCGGAATCACCTCACCTTTCCAGTGGCACACTTGGATTTCCAAGTTGAGGCCAGGTTCATTCATTCCATTGCAAATCATGCATATGCATCGCATACTGCATCTCGCATATCATAGCATGTTCTTGTGTTGGTTGTTTACTATGTTGTGTGCTTCTTTCCAGTGTTTGCTTCTTCGGGTTGGTTCCGGTAATGTCGCGTCTGTGAGGACCCATTCGACTACGTCCGTTTGTCTTCTTCATGGACTCGTTCTTCTTCCTTGCGGGATTTCAGGCAAGATGACCATACCCTCGAAATCACTTCTATCTTTGCTTGCTAGTTGCTCGCTCTTTTGCCATGCCTATGCTGCGATACCTACCACTTGCTTATCATCCCTCCCATATTGTTGAATCAAGCCTCTAACCCACCTTGTCCTAGCAAACCGTTGCTTGGCTATGTTACCGCTTTGCTCAGCCCCTCTTATAGCGTTGTTAGTTGCATGTGAAGATTGAAGTTGCCCCTTGTTGGAACATGGAGATGTTGTTCCTTGTTGGAACATGTTTACTTGTTGGGATATCATAATATCTCTTATTTAATTAATGCATCTATATACTTGGTAAAGGGTGGAAGGCTCGGCCTTATGCCTGGTGTTTTGTTCCACTCTTGCCGCCCTAATTTCCGTCATATCGGTGTTATGTTCCCGGATTTTGCGTTCCTTACGCGGTTGGGTTATTATGGGAACCCCTTGACAGTTCGCCTTGAATAAACCTCTTCCAGCAATGCCCAACATTGGTTTTACCATTCGCCACCTAGCCTTTTCTTTTCCCTTGGGAGTCGCACTCCTGAGGGTCATCATTATTTTACCCCCCCCCCCAGGCCAGTGCTCCTCTGAGTGTTGGTCCAAACTAGAGTCCTGTGCAGTGCCCCCTCAGGGAAACTCGAGGTTTGGTTTTAGTTGTATGGAGAGCTCATCTGAGTGTGCCCTGAGAACGAGATATGTGCAGCTCCTATCGGGATTTGTCGGCACATTCGGGCGGTGTTGCTGGGTTTGTTTTATCTTTGTCGAAATGTCTTGTAACCGGGATTCCGAGTCTGATCGGGTCTTCCCGCTAGAAGGAATATCCTTCGTTGACCGTGAGAGCTTGTGATGCGCTAAGTTGGGACACCCTGCAGGGATTTGAACTTTCGAAAGCCATGCCCACGGTTATGGGCAGATGGGAATTTGTTAACGTCCGGTTGTAGAAAACCTAAAGTTGACCTTGATTAAAAAATATCAACCGCGTGTTTAACCGTGATGGTCTCTTTCCGGCGGAGTCTGGGAAGTGAAAACGGTGTTGGAGTTATGCTTGACGTAGGTTATTCTAGGATCACTTCTTGATCATAGTTGTTCGACCGTGCTTTTGCCTTCTCTTCTCGCTCTCATTTGCGTATGTTAGCCACCATATATTCTAGTCGCTTGCTGCAGCTCCACCTCATACCTTTACCTTATCCATAAGCTTAAATAGTCTTGATCGCGAGGGTGTGAGATTGCTGAGTCCCCGTGACTCACAGATACTTCCAAAACCAGTTTGCAGGTGCCGGTGAGTCCGTGCAGATGACGCAACCAAGCTCAGGAGGAGCTCAATGAAGATCTTGACCTTTGTGTTGTTTCGTTCTAGTTGATCAGTAGTGGAGCCCAGTTGGGGTCGATCGGGGACCTTGTTGCATTTGGGGTTCTTCTTTTATTTTGGTTCCGTAGTCGGACCTTGATTCTATTTGGATGTTGTAATGCTTTATTCATGTATTGTGTGAAGTGGCGATTGTAAGCCAACTATGTATCTTTTCCCTTATGTATTACATGTGTTGTGTGAACAGTACCTCACTTGCGACATTGCTTTCAATGCGGTTATGCCTCTAAGTCATGCTTCGACACGTGGGAGATATAGCCGCATCGAGGGCGTTACATGCTTCCATGAGACCTCCTATGTTTGAGGGTATCCACTATAAGAGGTGGCGCGTGAGAGCAGTCTTATTGTTTCAAACCATGAGTTGCTATGACACCACTCTTGGCAAACCTGAAGGGGAGCTTGATGCTCAACAGGCACAAGCCTTTCAGAAAATGGATACTCTGTTTAAGGCTGCTCTCTTGAGTGTTCTTGGTGAGAACATAGTTGATGCTTATGCGTCAATTGATAATGGAAAAGATATGTGGGATGCACTCAAGGCCAAGTTTGGGGTCTCGGATTTTGGCACTGAGCTGTACATCATGGAGCAATTCTATGATTATAGGATGACTGAAGAGCGCTCCATGGTTGAGCAAGCTCATGTGATACAGTCATTTGCTAGAGAACTTGAGCACTTCAGTTGTATGCTACCGGACAATTTTGTTGCCGGAGGTATCATCACTAAGCTTCCTCCTTCGTGGAGGAACTTTGCTACCTTACTGAAGCATAAGAGGCAGGAGTTTTCCATTCCGGATCTCATTGGCACTCTTGATGTGCAAGAAAAGGCGAGAGCAAAGGACACACGTGCTCGAGGTATTGAGGGAGGATCTAGTGCCAATGTGGTACAGAAGCAGAACTTCCAGCCCCACAAGTTCAAGAACAAGGGCAAGTTTGATGGTAAAGCAAAGTTTGATGGGAAGAACAAGGCTGTGCAACACACGAACTTCAAGAAGAAGAATGGCAAGAAGAAAGGTGATTGTCATGTGTGTGGGGATCCTGATCATTGGGCTCCTAGTTGCCCTAATCGCTATGACAAGCGTAATCCTGGGAAAGGCGGCAAGACCGCTAATGTTGTCATTGGAGACACTGACATGAAGGAGGCTGGGTATGGTATATTTCCCACTATTCTTTCAGTATGTCATTCTCTTGACTGGTTGATTGACACGGGTACTAATGTGCATGTATGCGGTGATATTTCCATGTTTTCGTCTTATCATACTGCAGGGACTTCAACCGTGCTGATGGGCAATGGTTCAAGTGCTTCTGTTTGTGGTGTTGGCACGGTCGATCTGAAGTTTACTTCGGGGAAGATCATGCGGCTGAAGAACGTGCATTATGTCCCCTCCGTCAATAAAAATCTTGTTAGCGGATCTCTTCTGTGTAGAGATGGCTACAAGCTTGTCTTTGAGTCGAATAAATTTGTAATATCCAAGTATGGAACCTTTGTTGGTAAAGGCTATGAGTCAGGAGGCCTATTTCGTTTATCCTTATCGGACGTTTGCAATAAAGTTGTTAATCATATTTGCAACAATAGTGAATCAAATGTGTGGCATTCACGTCTTTGTCATGTTAACTTTGGTTGCATGTCGCGACTAGAGAAGTTGAACTCAATCCCTAGTTTCACCACTGTCAAGGGATCTAAGTGTCAAGTGTGTGTGCAAACTAAGGAACCTCGTAAGTCTCACACGACTGCGGAAACGAGAAAGCTTGCACCACTAGAGCTCATACATTCAGATCTATGTGAAATGAATGGTGTTTTGACAAAAGGTGGAAAGAAATATTTCATGACATTAATTGATGACTCCACTAGATACTGCCGTGTGTATCTTCTGAAATCTAAGGATGAGGCTTTGAACTTTTTCAAGATCTATAAAGCTGAGGTGGAAAACCAACTTGATCGAAAAATCAAGAGGCTTAGGTCCGACCGTGGTGGAGAGTATTTTTCCAATGAATTTTATGCTTTTTGTGCGGAACATGGTATAATCCATGAGAGGACGCCTCCCTATTCACCTCAGTCAAATGGGGTGGCCGAAAGAAAGAACCGTACTCTAACTGATTTGGTTAACGCCATGTTAGACACATCGGGTCTCTCCAAGGCATGGTGGGGGGAGGCGATATTGATAGCATGTCATGTCCTGAACCGAGTCCCCAGAAAGAACAAAGAGATAACTCCATTCCAGGAATGGGAGAAAAAAAGGTTAAAACTCTCTTATCTGCGAACATGGGGTTGTTTGGCAAAAGTCAATGTTCCAATTCCAAAGAAGCGGAAGCTTGGACCAAAGACTGTGGATTGTGTTTTCCTGGGATATGCTTTTCATAGCATTGGCTATAGATTCTTGGTTGTAAAATCTGAGGTACCTTACATGCATGTCGGTACGATCATGGAGTCAAATAATGCGACTTTCTTTGAAGATATCTTTCCCATGAAGGATATGGCTACCTCATCTAATCAGGAGATGCCTAGTTCATCGAATCAGGAACTAGTTACAATAACTGAATCTGCCATTTCGATGGAACACATTGAAAGGTATGTGGACGAGAACAATGAAGTTCCTACTAGGAGCAAGAGACAGAGGACTACAAAGTCCTTTGGTGATTATTTTCTTGTGTATCTCATAGATCACACTCCCAGTTCTATTTCAGAGGCCTATGCATCTGAAGATGCTGACTACTGGAAGGAAGCGGTTCGTAGCGAGATGGATTCCATCTTGACGAATGAAACCCGGGAGATAACTGATCGTCCTTATGGGTGAAAACCTATAGGATGCAAATGGGTAATCAAGAAGAAGCTTAGGCCTGATGGTACTATTGAAAAGTACAAGGCTCGGCTCGTGGCTAAGGGTTATACCCAAAAGGAAGGTGAAGACTTCTTTGATACTTACTCACCTGTGGCTCGACTGACCACTCTTCGAGTTCTACTTTCACTAGCTGCCTCGCATGGTCTTCTCGTTCATCAAATGGATGTTAAGACTGCTTTCCTAAATGGAGAGTTGGACGAGGAAATTTATATGGACGAACCAGATGGGTTTGTACTAGATGGTCAGGAAGGGAAAGTGTGCAAGTTGCTGAAGTCTTTGTATGGACTTAAGCAAGCACCCAAACAGTGGCATGAGAAGTTTGAAAGAACTTTAACAGCTGCAGGCTTTGTTGTGAAATAAGCTGACAAATGTGTGTACTATCACCATGGTGGGGGCGAGGGAGTTATCCTGTGCTTGTATGTTGATGACATACTGATTTTCGGAACAAATCTGAATGTTATCAAGGAGGTCAAGGATTTGCTATCTCGTTGTTTTGAGATGAAGGATTTAGGAGTGGCTGATGTCATTCTGAACATCAAGTTGTTGAGAGACAATGATGGTGGAATTACATTGCTTCAATCTCACTATGTGGAAAAGATCTTGAGTCGCTTTGGCTATAGTAACTGCAAGCCCTCTCCAACACCATATGATGCAGGTGTGTTGCTCCGAAAGAATCAAAGAATTTCTAGAGACCAATTGAAGTACTGTCAGATTATTGGCTCGCTTATGTACTTAGCCAGTGCTACAAGACCTGACATATCTTTTGCTGTTAGCAAACTGAGTCGGTTTGTTTCAAAACCAGGAGATGTGCATTGGAAAGCTCTAGAAAGAGTTTTGCGTTATTTGAAAGGCACTGCAAATTATGGAATTCACTACACCGGGCATCCAAAGGTGCTTGAAGGGTATAGTGACTCAAACTAGATCTCTGATGCTGATGAGATAAAGGCCACGAGCGGTTATGTATTCACTCATGGAGGTGGCGCTGTTTCTTGGATGTCTTGCAAGCAGACCATCTTAACGAGGCCAACAATGGAAGCAGAACTCACAGCACTAGATACAGCTACGGTTGAAGCAGATTGGCTTCGCCGGCTCTTGAATGACTTGACGGTTGTTGAGAAACCTGTACCGGGTGTCCTTATGAACTGCGATAATCGAACTGTGTTCACGAAAGTGAGCAGCTCAAAGGATAACATGAATTCATCAAGACACGTTCAGAGAAGGTTAAAGTCTGTCAGAAAAATGAAAAACTCCGGAGTTATTGCATTGGATTATATCCAAACGTCTAAAAATCTGGCAGATCCTTTTACTAAGTGTGTATCACGTAATGTGATAGATAATGCATCGAGGGAGATGGGTATGAGAACCACAATATGAGTTGTTCACAGTGGTAACCTATTCTTTGTGATCGGAGATCCCGTGAATTAGATGTGGAAGACAAGCTGTTGGTCAACTGAGAGGAGAGTATCCTTACTATTCACAATACCACTCCATGAAGATACAATACTCTCCTTATCTGCATGGCAGGTTGATGTATATCTTAATGTGTTCTAAGCGGCTTATTTAAGCAGAGATGTTATCCTGCAGAACATCTTTTGAAGAACACACCTATATGAGTCTGATTGTCAGATGTCGCAATCTATGAGAGTAGGGTTCTCTCTAGTAAACTCATGAAAGGTCACGGAGTATGACGCATAAGCTCCACCCGCGGGGAAGATCCACGGTAGCCACGTATCGGTCAAGGCTTTATGTGAAGCTAGATTCGTAGAAAACTTGCAGTTCAAGGCCCAGTCCACTGTTCAAGTTGCTTACTAGTGTAGCATAGAGTTCTAGGTGGAAGTTCAACTTAATAGTCTCCACTGCAGTACCGGTATATAAAACAGTGTTTTGGAACCAAAGGCAAATTTTTGTGTGCCTCTGGGATCTGGTGGGGGATTGATGGAATTTTGTCTATTTTGGGCCTAGCCCAATAGAAGTTTCAGAAATTCCTAATAAATCCTAGAGGCCCACGCAACCCATTTGTGCAAGGCAAGAGGTGGAACAAAAGTGTAGTCCCACATTGCTAGTTTAGAGGGAGTTGGACCTCTTTATAAGGGAGGTTCTTTCCCCACTTATACGAGCATGAGAACAAGAGGGATATCCACGCGCGCTCCTCCTCCGCCGCCCGCCTCGCCACGCCACGCCACGCCACACCTCGTCACGACGCGCCGCGGGTTGTGGGAATGAGCCAAGCCGATATCTAAATTTTTGCCATGCACTACGGGTATACGAAAGGTCGCACGGAAGCTGAAAAGATTTTTGCGAAAGTGGAGTTTGAATGCGAACGGTGCAGCCCTTCGGCTGCTGGCTGTTTGCTTCGCCTCCGTCTCTTTGTTTCGCCTCCCGTCGCTGCCCTCTTGCTCCTTCTCTTGCGCCTATAAAAGGGAGGTCGCTCCTCCTAGAGAGACGCACCAGAACTTCTCCTTCCTCTCGCCACCGGTTCCATTCTCTGAGCTACCGCTGTCTTCCTCATCCCGGCTTGCGGCGTGCACCGCGAGTCGGGACAGTAGGCCTCCGAAACCGCACCTCTTTGAGTCCTGTACGGGAGAAGGGTGATAAGGTTTTTGGGGAGCACTCCGCGCGACTACTGACTTCTTCATCACGGACTCCGATGACTACTTCCCCAACGACGACTTCTTCCCCGACGTCGATGACCTCATCGACGACATGGCTGGAGAGGACGTCGACCCCAAGTCCAGTGCTTCTGCTATTGCTGTCCCGTACGTATTTATGCTCTTTCTGTTAGACGTCTTGCCATAGTTCTTTGCTCTAGTTTCTGCCCTACATGTGTTAGGTTCTACTTCATATATGCAACTTGCTATACTGTCTGCTATAGATGTGTTTAGTTACAGTTCATATGTGAAGTTGCTGTTTACCTTCTCTCTGTCAGAACGCATGACTTGTCTTGTCTCTACTATATTAGTCATGCTTTATCTAGTATTTCTGTTAATAAAATCATTTGGTAAATTGCTCATATTTCCAACACAAATTGGCACCAGACTTTGTACAGCCGGGCAAGAAGGAACCTGACGTATTTCGGAAGTATGTTAATGAGATGATCCAAATAAATTTAGATGCTCCATGAACTCTGTGAAGACAGGAGAAAGGACGCACCGGCCATGATTACAAGGATAGACAGATTACTTGAGGGCCATAACGGCATGCTCGTAGTGGAGGCCATCCAGCTCTCGCATGGGGCCCCCGCTGAGCCAGTTGAAGCATGGAAGAGAGGGACGAATTTCTTTTCTGCATGACATGAGAACGGGAGGAGGGTTTGTGAAGTGAGAACGGCTGCCTGCAGATAATCGATCCCGTCGTTGTAGCTATCCGTGGAGACAGAAGCCGATTTGTACATGAATCACCAGCAGAGGAGTCCTATGCTAGAGAAAGAAGGAGAGGAGTCCCATGGTCGTTCTTCTCTATCTGCCCAACAATTTTTTTTCCTTTCATGTATGCAAGGAGATAGCCCCTTTTTGGTTAAGATGGACGGAAGATATAGTCTATTTTTATAGACGGAAGGAGATAGCTGGAGCATTTTAATTAGTAGATATATACCTTTTTTAAAGAGATAGAGATTGGTTAAATTATTTTTTGAGAACAGATTGCTTTAGTTAGGAGATTTTTTGAGAACATATTGCTTTAGTTAGGAGAAAAGGAAACAGTGGATTAGTAGTACGTGGCCCACACAACCGAATCGTGGACCTTGGATAGTTTTTTTCAGAATTGAGAAAAGTTTCCATGGAGTATTATATGGACCGATCTACACCGTAATAATTCGGTCCCACCAGATTAACGGCTCCTAATTACTGATTAACGTGAGAATTTGTTGGGAGTCAAGAATTAGTATAGGTATAGATTACCTTCTGTGCAGCCGTTTATCAAATTTGAGAGATGGCGAGTCGTCGGCTTCTGCCCCCATGCCACGAGTGCTGGGGTGTTCGAGATAAACATGAGCGCTCTTTTTCCCATTCTTGGGTCCTTCGAGGGAGGCGCTCAACAGAACGAACAAGGCAATCGGACTATAATGCTTGAACACTCTCACTTAGACATAGAATTCTATAATTTTAAATTTCGGCGAAGCCCCTAGTGTTTGCAAGACCGAGTTTGGGGCGCTATCCACGCCTAGGCCGGACAAAGCCAACTCCTCGCTCTAAGCGGCATAAGTCTTTAGGGACTCGAAAACCTCTCGAACAGCGACCAGCTCTCGCCTCATCATGACGGACAATTTTAGCTTTCTCTAGTGAGGTGCCTAGCCCAGCTCAACTGGGGCACAATCGCAGTAGTTCTCCTAGTGCTACCTTAGCCGATATAACGGAACGTAAGGTACCCAAACATAGGAGCCGGGCAAACCCAACTATTGACCCAAGACATGATTCGGAGCCGATGCATATAATGCTATAAGTTCGGGGTGCCGCACTTGTGAAAGTGTTCGGACTTCTCACACCGTATTGTGGGGTACTTAAGCCCATGGTGTATTGGTCGTACCAAAGTGTACGGGTGCAACATGTCATTAATGAACATATATTCGTAAAAAAGAGTAATGCAATAATAGATGGAAGCTATGCATTGTTTATTTAAAAAAGGCTGCGATCAAAGAAGAACGATACAAATGGTGCGATAAGCAAAAGATGGGACTACTTAACATGTCCTTTCCAGGGGCGAGTTACGGAACGGTATGTGAAACAGGTATACTGCTCGTTATAGAGACCACCTTAGAGTTCCGTAGTGCGGCGTAGCTTTCTGCTCCCCTGGTTGTTGTATCGTTTGTGCGGCAATTGTACTGCCGGATAGGCCTTCCGAAGAGTGGAGTCCTGAAAGTAAGAGAAAATGAAGAAGTCGGTAGCCCCTAGTGCGGTTTAAGCCGTGTTTCGGGCGTGCCGTGATGGTGCCCCTCCCCCTTTGTCCATGGTATTTCCAGAGCATAGTTATGTACGCGCAACACTGGTTTCGCAAGTTCGCGAGGGCTGGGGTTGGGGCCGCATTGCTACGCTTGCTCGGAATGTGCCAGGCGGTCTTATTGTAGGTTATTCGGGGCGCGCTTGACGGTGTCCAGACGTTTAATGGCCGGACTAGAGAATTGCCTTGAGAGTCTGCTTTGTACTTCCCCTGTGATAGCCGCCGTATGCTCCTCCGTTCGGAGAGAGCGTTCAGTGTTTCCATTGACCGTGATGACTCCTCGAGGGCCTGGCATCTTGAGCTTGAGGTATGCGTAGTGCGGCACCGCATTGAACTTGGCAAATGCGGTTCGCCCAAGCAGTGCGTGATAGCCACTGCGGAACGGGACTATGTCGAAGATTAACTCCTCGCTTCGGAAATTATCTGGAGATCCGAAGACCACTTCAATTGTAACTGAGCCTGTGCAGTTGGCCTCTACACCTGGTATGACGCCTTTAAAGGTCGTTTTAGTGGGTTTAATCCTCGAGGGATCGATGCCCATTTTCCGCACTGTATCCTGGTAAAGCAGGTTCAGGCTACTGCCGCCGTCCATAAGGACTCTATTGAGGTGAAATCCATCAATAATTGGGTCTAGAACCAATGCGGCGAACCTGCCATGACGGATGCTAGTGGGGTGGTCCCTTCGATTAAAAGTGATCGGGCAGGAAGACCATGGGTTGAACTTTGGGGCGACTGGCTCCATCGCGTATACGTCCCTTAGCGCACGCTTCCGCTCCCTCTTGGGGACGTGGGTTGCATATATCATGTTCACCGTCCGCACTTGTGGGGGAAAACCTTTCTGTCCATTGTTGTTCGGCGGCCGAGACTCCTCCTCGTGATCGCTATGCAGCCCCTTGTCCCTGCTTTCGGCATTTAACTTGCCTGCCTGCTTGAACATCCAACAATCCCTGTTGGTTTGATTGGCTGGTTTTTCGGGGGTGCCATGTATCTGGCATGAGCGGTCGAGTATTTGGTCCAAACTGGACGGGCCTGGAGTATTTATTTTGAATGGCTTTTTCCGCTGACCGGGTTTAGAGCCTCTGAATCCGGCATTAACTGCCATATCCTCAGCATTGTCGCCGTTAATGTGGCGCTTTTTCTTGTTGCGACGCGACCTGCCACTTCTGTCCTTGGTATCCAAATTACCAGGGCTCTTGGTCATGTTATTGCTGCGAGCTAGCCAGCTGTCTTCTCCCGCGCAAAAGCGGGTCATAAGTGTCGTGATGGCTGCCATAGATTTCGGCTTTTCCTGTCCTAGGTGCTGTGCAAGCCACTCATCGCGGATGTTTTGCTTGAAGGCTGCTAGGGCCTCTGCGTCCGGGCAGTCGACGATTTGATTTTTCTTGGTTAGGAACCGTGTCCAGAATTGTCTGGCCGATTCCTCTGGCTCCTAAATTATGTGTCTTAGGTCATTGGCGTCTGGTGGTCGCACATAAGTGCCCTGGAAATTGTCGAGGAATGCGGCTTACAGGTCCTCCCAACAACCAATTGATTCTGCTGGCAAGCTGTTAAGCCAATGCCGAGCTGGTAAGCTTGAGTGGGAGGTATTTGATGGCGTGTAGGTCATCACCGCGGGCCATGTGGATATGAAGGAGATAGTCCCCGATCCATACCGCAGGATCTGTTGTGCCATCGTATGATTCGATCTTCATGGGTTTGAAACCCTCGGGGGTTTGATGATCCATTACTTCATCTGTGAAGCATAGTGGGTGTGCGGCGCCTCTGTATTGGGCTATATCACGACGCAGCTCAAACGAGCTTTGTCTACTGTGTTCGGCCCGGCCGGATTTACTGTATCCGGCGTGACGAGTACCGTCTCGTGCCGTGGGGCGCCCACGCAATCCGTAGATCGATCTTGTTTTCCTTGCCTTGTCTTCCAATATATCTCGCAGGTCTGGCGCGTTTTCCCGTTCCTTGGTATTTTTTAAGCGGCGCCGGGGTGCGGCTTGAGTGGAGGGCCGAGAGGCCTCTCTGTCGCAGCCACGGGGTGGCTGGTCGGCCGCATCATGCGCTGGTGATGTAGGTTTAGGTGCTTCCTCCTCTAATCGGGGTAGCAACCTGCGCTTTGGGTAGCTCTTGGAGGGGCGTTCGAGTTCATACACTTCGGCTGCAAGGACTTCAGTCCATCTGTCGGCTAGCAAATCTTGATCGGCTGCAAGGATTCACACTCCTACAGAGTCTTCAATCTCTTTCAGTACAAAGTGGTTGAAACAGTGGATGTGCGGTTCGATGAGACAAATGGTTCACAAAGAGAGCAACTGCCAAATGTGCTAGATGAGATTCCAGCTAGTGAATCAATCAAGCTAATGGGAACTGGAGAGATTATACCTTCTGAAGCTCATCCTGAAGAAGAACTTATCATCTCAGCACCTGATCAACATGAAGACAATGCTCAGCCTGAAGACATTCCTCCCAACAACAACACAGATCAGCAAGAGCAAAGTCTTCGCCCTGTACATCCTCGTGTTGCCAACGAAGTGCAGATTGACAGAATAATTGACAGCATCAATGCACCTGGTCCACTCACTCGTCTCAATATCAGAACCCAAGAAAGTTGAAGAAGCCTTCATGGAAACTGAATGGATTCAAGCTATGTAAGAAGATCTTCAACAGTTTGAGCTGAATAATGTATGGGAACTGGTTAAGCGTCCTGATCCACGGAAGCACAACATAATAGGCACCAAATGGATATACCGCAACAAGCAAGATGAGCATGGTCAAGTTGTCAGAAACAATGCTCGTCTCGTTGCTCAAGGATATACTCAAGTGGAGGGCATTGACTTCGATGAAACATTTGCTCCTGTGGCTAGGCTTGAAGCCATACGCATACTGCTGGCCTATGCAAATCATCATAACATACTTATATATCAAATGGATGTGAAAAGTGCCTTTCTCAATGGAAAAATTGAAGAAGAAGTGTAAGTTGCACAACCGCCTGGCTTTGAAAATCCAAAACATCCTGACATGGTATACAAGCTCAACAAGGCACTGTATGGCCTCAAACAAGCCCCTAGGGCCTAGTATGACACACTCAAATACTTCCTGAAGAGCAAAGGCTTCATACCTGGTTCCCTGGATCCCACTCTTTTCACGAAGACATATGATGGTGAACTGTTTGTGTGCCAAATATATGTGGATGACATTATCTTCGGCTGCACCAATCAGAAGTACAGTGAAGAGTTTGGATATATGATGCAAGAGCAATATCAGATGTCCATGATGGGGGAGCTGAAGTTCTTCCTTGGCCTTCAAATATTACAACAACGCAATGGTATCTTCATATCTCAAGAGAAGTATCTCAAAGATTGCCTGAAGAAGTTCGGTATGCAAGACTGCAAAGGCTTCACAACACCAATGCCAGCCAAACATCATCTAGGTCCTGACGACAATGGTAAAGAGTTCGATGAAAAGGTATACCACTCCATGATTGGTTCTTTGCTTTATTTATGTACATCTAGGCCAGATATTATGCTTAGTGTTTGCATGTGTGCTCGATTTCAAGCGGCACCAAAGGAGTCGCATCACTTAGCTGTGAAGCGAATTCTTTGATATTTGGCTCACACCCCAACTCTAGGATTATGGTATCCAAAGGGCTCAGAGTTTGATTTGGTTGGATTTTCGGATGCTGATTATGCTGGTGACAAAGTTGATCGTAAGTCTACATCAGGCACATGTCACTTTCTGGGACGATCACTTGTATGTTGGTCTTCAAAGAAGCAGAAATGTGTATCTCTCTCCACTGTTGAATCTGAATACATTGCTGCTGGATCTTGCTGCGCTCAGCTTCTGTGGATGAAGCAAACACTCAAGGACTATGGCATTCATCTGAAGCAAGTACCACTTTACTGCGACAACGAAAGCGCCATCAAGATTGCCAACAACCCAGTTCAGCACTCGAAGACAAAGCACATTGAAATTCGTCATCACTTTCTCAGAGATCATGTTGTGAAGGAAGACATTGATATCATACACGTCAACACTGAAGAACAATTGGCAGATATCTTCACCAAGCCCTTGGATGAGAAGAGATTTTGCAAGTTACGGTGTGAGCTAAATATCCTGGAATCCTCAAATGTCCTGTGATCAGGCACACATCCTAACACTTATGCATATGATGACATAGATGTGCAACACACAAAGTAAAGTATATCTTCAATCAATGAAGACATACATTCTAAGTGTGAATACATTAATGTGGAATTTGACTTCGGAGCGCCACGATAATTGTGCGCCGTGTCTGGGTCTAATACTTCCTATACGGTGGGTAACGCCACCACCAAACGTTCCATTTTGAAGTGTTTCACTCATGGCGTTACCTTGCAATATCTTCACATTTGATTTGACCTCGAACTCAACCTATCTTCATGATTATCTTCACTACATTGATTATATAGATATATACATACTAGTGTTCTGTCCTCTACAGCATTCACTTATAGCTATGTCTTCTTGGTTGAATCTTTTGAACTAAGTGAATGTGATCGGACCCTAATCTCTCTATGCTTTCTATCTCAAATTCTATCTCTCCAAGTCATATGCATTCTATTGAAACTGTCGAATGTCTTCACTGTGTCCTTTAGTAGAAGATAAAGAGACAACCATAAAGTCCGTTTTCAATGCTCATTCCTCCACATAAAATCCGGAGAAGCAGGAACGACCGCCCGACAATCCAGGCGTGCGTGGGACGTGGAACAAACCCCAAACTTCTGCAAACTGGCCACGCGTTCCTCAGATGCGAATCGCCAGGGGCACCTTTGTAATAGCACAGTGCCGCCCCTGTGCCTATAAATTCACACTTACCGTGGTCATTATCTCACCGCTAGCTCTCGACGACGCCGGAGACGAAGCGCTTCGCTGCCGCAACCTCTCCGACGCCGTCCTCACGCCGACCGCGGACATCGTTCTCTCCGCCGTCGCCGTAGGTGTCTTTCGTCGCCAAGTTAGGGCACGGAGGACTCAACTGCTCGGCATCATCTCTCACTTCCGTCTAGCAGTTCCAAGTGTGGTAAATAAAACTTCTTTTTACAGCCCCTTTTGATCTCATGGTTCTGTCACTTTCTACCATAAGAAGTTTATCTTCACACAAGTTAGATCTCTCAATCTGCATCTCATAACATGCCTAGTATATTCACTTGTGCTTAATAAAGTAGTTAGATTCCTCACTTGTACTAATCTATGGGTTCGTACAAATCTGGAACCAACTTCTTATCCATGAGTGAATGTCTTCGCACGATGAGGTCAATGTCTTCTAAACTGATTAATCTTCAAAACCTTCTGAGAATGCATATGACCTCTTCCCCTTCCCTCGCACCTTAATGTTGTCACAGGTACATGTCCGTGGGAGAATCCTTCGGTTCTCATAGTCTGCATTCATTTGCAGAATTCCTACAGAAACACATAAATTCTCCTGAAGCCAGTTCCTGTTGGTCCAGCAAAAGAAAGCCTTTGAAGCCTTTGAAAGTTTTGAAACCTTTCAAGCTAAAGTTTATGGCTTCATAAGCAGCAGCAAGGAAGGGGGGCAGACAGAGATGTGAAGGAACTTCCAAAGATCTGCCTGAAGACTTGGCAGAAATGTATAAAACAGATCCTGAAGAGAGTTATGGGCAGCGCAAAACCCGAATCCAATGGATTCGATGCTATTGGGCAGAACAATGGTTCAAATACCGCTTCGTCACCCAGGAGTATGCTGAGAAAAGTGCCATCAAGAGACCATGGGGGGACATCCTTTACAAGAATCTCATACCCAGGACCAGAGATGAAGCCATTGCTCAAGGCTTCTACCCATGCATGGTCCGAGGACCACAACCTGATGATGCACATCCGTCGTCGTTCCTCTGGTGTCGTGACAACAATCTATTCAAGCGCAACTTCCAGTTTGCCCAACAGTCAGTGAAGCTGAACAAGAAGAAATTTGGGTTAGACTTCAACCCTGGTCCCTCAGCTCCAAGGGCAGATGGCACACGCTACACGGAACCTAATATCATCGGTCCGTATGCCAATCTTGAGGGCCTCATCACTCGCATCTTAGTCCAAGGGACTGCCGTGAATGACCCTCCAGCTGACTCTGAGTCTGATGAAGCTCCTGCTGTACTGAAGCCAAAGCAGTCGAAGAAGCCAAAAGCTTCAAAGCCAGCCCCTTCATCAAAAATCTCAAGGGCGAAGCCATTGGCAACTGCACCTCCTGAAGACAGTGTGCAGTCTGAAGACGTATCCCGCGTCTCCAAGCTCCAGAAGGACAAGGTGCCTCAGTCACACACCGGCAAAGAGCTCACAGCTGCTGCCATTCTGCGCAGCGAAGCCATTGATCTGTCAAGTGATGAAGATCTTGGAGATGACGCTCTAGAGCAGCTCACCAAAAGCAAAGAGGAAGCTGAAATCTTCAACAACCTGCCTCTCTTTGATGTTGCAATCATTCACAACGTCATCGATGAATGGTTTGCCTCACCAAACATAAGCTTCGAAGATCTGCAGCTGCCTGTTGGCCTCAGCATCGCCTTCCAGGGCGTTATTGCTTCAGAACTTGCAATTGCCCAGCGCATTGTTGAACTGAAGCAGAAAATTGATTTTGAAAAGGCTCAGTTCAAGAAGCACATGGCCAAGCTCAGCATGAAAGAAGTGAAGAACTTCAAGATCATGTTGCACGAGCTAAAAGAAAACTTTCTGAAGAAGCATGCGGAAGCTCAAGGTTCCCGTGAGCAGATGAAGTCTCTGGCAGAACAATGTGTGCAAGCCTACAATGAGGCCGAGAAGCGCAAGGCACTTGGGCGTCCTGGCATCGACCCCAAGATGGCCGCGAAGAAGAAGAAGAAGCCTGCTATGGCTGAACCAGAGGCACCAAGGCAAGAAGTTGTTCCGATTGTCTTCCCAACTGCCACAACTGGCTCGAAGACAAAGAGCCGGTCAACCGCTTCAGAGCTCAAGAAGACACGGAATGCAGAGGCTGAAGCTAGGAAGAGGAAACACCCTGAAGCCTCTCCTTCTGACCCCACCAAGAAGAAGCACAAGATCAAGAGATCTCGGGCTGCTCCCACAGAGCCCTTGATTGTTGAACCTATCTCTATGGTTCACCCCAACGCAGAACGACGACTAACAGTTCATGAGCCTGCTTCCACAGAGGCTCCTGAAGCTGAAGACATACCAGCAGCCGACCCCATTGCTGCTGAAGACATTGGTCATCAGGACAATGCACAAGATGATGCAGCCCTTCCTCAGTATGAACAAAGCGAGCTCATCAGCATTGGTCGTCCTCTGACGCCAATTGCACAAGATGCGTCATGGGCGGACCGCCCTCAAGAGGAAGAAGACATTGAGGCCCAGCCCACTCCAACACCTCAGGCGTCGTCTGCATTCTGCAGGCTTCGCAAAGGTCCAAGGCCTCAAGTCTATACTGAAGAAATTCCGGCTGCATCAGCCGAAGACAATGAAGAAGCACCACCAGAACCCACTCCCCCGCTCCATCAAGACGCAGTTCTCCAGGAGAACGTGCCTGAGTTTGTCCCTCCAACTACACCAGTGGAGGCTGAAAATGTTGAGGCTGCCACAGCCAACACTGAAGCCAATGTGGAGCCCTCCCCACCAAAAGCTTCAGCAGACAGCGAAGCTACTGATCCAGACATTTCTGTTCCTGAGTCTGCTGCAGGTCCTCAGTTTGATTACCATGTTGAGCACAGGCCTCATGTCCAGAAGCCAGTCCCAAGGCTGCCAAGGTTCCCAGGTCCTGCATCAGCACCTGGCTCCTTTGATATCAATAGCTTCAAGGCAGACAATACATTCTTCAACAGCTCCAAGAACCCCTATTCAAGGGAAAGGATTGTATCAGATAGGTTCTGGAGCTATCCTCAGTGCAGCTACTATTCATGCATCCTATACAACCAAGGTCGCATCTTCCCGCACAAGCGCCTTGAGGTTGAAGCCATTGCTGGTCTGCCCTGTCTAGAGGAAGCTTTGGATTGCTTTAAGCAAGTGGGTCTGCTGCAGTTTGTCACTGATGAAGAGCACTGGAATGAAGAGCTTCTGCTTCAGTTCTATGCCACCCTCCATATTAAAGGATATAACAGAGATCCGAAGACTTGGGTCCTGGAGTGGATGACCGGCAATGTCCATCATGAAGCCAATGCATTTGATATCATTGAGCTCACCGGCCTGCCCACTCCTGGCGAATTCTTCGAGGAAGGTTGTCAACTACATGCTGAAGCTATTGAGAGCATATTCTAGAGGCCTGAGCCAAATATGAGTCAGATGCTCTGTCAGGACCCCGACTCGATGTCACATCGATCTAGCCGGTAACACCTCATATCACTTTGCGGCCTCACGCATGGAATCCCCACGGGTGTCGCCTTACCTTTGCCCGGGACCGTTTGCGCCTTTTGGCTCACGTGTATGATAGTGTCGCTAGCATCCATATGATAAAGAGCCCGGGCTGACATGACTAGTCGTAAACCCAAAGTGGCACAGACTTACAGGGACAGGCATCCATGACCCAGCTTCGAACGTGTCGGTCATCAGCAAGTGGGTCCGGGCTGTAGCACTGGGCTAGCAGGACTCCGGTAAACCGGGCTGTAGCGGGCTAGCAGGACTCCGGTACTCAAAGCGTGACATTTCCCCGAAGGGACAGACACAGGAACGAAGAAGGACACATGCCGGCCAGCCTAAGTGTTCCAGAGCAGTAGCAAGCTACCATGGCTCAGCGGTAACACTAGGAGACATTTCCCGGTAAGAGAGGCTACTAAAGATAAACAACTAGATAGTCAGATCCCACACATACCAAGCATTTCAATCATACACACAATATGCTCGATATGTCCAAATACAACGAAGCATCACAACATGACTCTACGACACAAGTACTTTATTTAAGGCTCAGGGAGCCATACATAACATACACAAAGGTACGGGTCTCACGACCCAACATACAAGTCATACAGTCATACAAACCAGCAGCGGAAGTAACTTGTCTGGGTACAGACAACTAGTAAAATAAAAGAGGCTTGGAAAGCCTAACTATACTACGTGGTCCTTCACAAGCTCAGGGTCACCACCTGGGTCTTTAGCCTACTCGTTGATGTCAACGTCTACATAGAACCCATCAGAAGGGGTTGCAGCGTCTTCTGTAAAATGCAGATTATAGCAACATGAGTACAAAGGTACTCAGCAAGACTTACATCAGATCCTACATACATGCATTTTATCAAGAAGGGTTGGTGGAGTTATTGCAGCAAGCCAGCTTTGACTCTTGGCTAGACTATCCTACGATACTCCAACTTGAAATGGTTTTGCGCACACGAGTCCACTACTCACCACTTCAATACACTACCGAGGATCCACCTCCTTCTTCCTACGGAAGAGCCATCCTCGGCACTCACACTTATCTTGAGGCTTTTAGCAGTTTCCGTTTACTTGTCTATGAACTGTATAGGCAACCAAGTAGTCCTTTACCGCGGACGCGGCTATTCGAATAGATCATGTTAACCCTGCAGGGGTGTACTTCTTCATACACGCTCTCACCACTTATCGTCGTTTACACGACATGTACTCGGCAACCTTCAAGCGGAAGCCCAACGTGGGTGTCGGCCACGACCTACCTAATCACCTAAGCCTCCAGTCCAGGTTTATCGCCTATCCAGGTTCCATCCGCAGGGAGTCCGGCCGAGGTTTCCCATACGGCCCCGAACGATGTGAACAGGGTTCCCGAGATACCTAACGGGTATTCGGTACACCGTGCCACGTACCTACCGCATCACAGCCCACCCCTACGGTCAGCGCTGTCCACGGCCTCCAGTAGGCTACAAACACCAGAAACTACTTGCAACTCCTGGACGGAGAACTAGGGTGAATAAGAAGCCGAGAGGGTCCATTGGTTTCGGGCCCAATGCATGGTAGTAGCTGATTCTTAAATCACACATACAGATCTCAGTGCCTAAGGTCGGCTTCAATGAAACAACCCACCATGTACTCCTACATGGCCTCTCATCGATACCTTTACCAAATCGTGTTCACCACACCACTCTCATTACCGACATAAACATTTCACTCTAGCCCATCACCCAGATGAACCAGACCTGACACGACTCTAAGCATAGCAGGCATAGCAAGGTAGGAACAACACATACATATGGCTCAATCAACTCCTACACATGCTAGTGGGTTTCATCTAGTTACTGTGGCAATGACAGGTTATGCAGAGGAAATGGGTTCAACTACCGTAGCACACAGCAGTTTGAAACGCGTTGTCTTAATGCAGTAAAAGAGAGCAGGAGCGAGAACATGGGATTGTATCGATATGATCAAATGGTTGGTTGCTTGCCTGAGGGTTCGATGCACTGATACGGTTCTTCGTTAGGGTAATCACGGTACTCCTCGGAGGCAGAACCTGTCGCAAGGACACCGATACACAACCATCACCAAACAATGTGCAACAATATGATGCATGCATGAAACATGGCAATATGAGTGTGTTGGGCTAATGCAACTACAACCAGAGGGGTTTGAGCAAATTTGAATCAAAGATTCAAATTTTCAAACTCAAACATGGCCCTTTAAGGTGCTTTTCCTTGTTCTGTTTAAAACATCAATTTAACTTGTTTGATCATGCATGAGAATAGTACAGATGGATAGATTGGATTTTTCTGATCATTTTTCATATATAATTTGTCCAATTTGGAGTTACAGAATAAAAGTTATGAATTTTTGAAGTTTAAATAATATTCTGGAATTTCCTGATTTAATTTAAATCCAGAAATATGATTATTGCGCCAGCATGACGTCAGCATGACGTCAGTGGTCAACTGCGGCTGGCTGAGGTCAAACCTGACGTGTGGGGCCCACACGTCAGTGACAGGGGGGTTAAACAGAGTTAAATTAATTCTAATTACTAATTAGGGGCGCTGGGGCCCACTGGTCAGTGTCAGGGGGTTAACTAACAGTGGTTAGCGCTAATCCTAATTAGCTACAGGGCTGGGCCCACCTGTCAGGGACTCAGGGGGGGGTCCTGCCGTGGTCAAAGTGGGTCAAACCCACCGGCGACGTGACGCCGGCGAGGCCCGAGACGGCGGCGCGATGCGGGATCGCGCTACAGGGCACGGGCGAGGCTGTGCTTGGGCTCATTGGAGAGCCCTTGCTCCCGCGCGTCGAACGGTGGTGGTGGCCGGGCCTGAGGTGGCCGGAGTCGTCGACGGCGAGCTCGTGAGCGGCGGCCGGAGTTCGGGTGCGATCGGAGTCGGCGTTGCAGGGGGTTTGGGGAGGTGTTGGTGCGTGCTGCGTGCTCCTAGTGAGGCGTGGAGTCCTTGGGCAAAAGAGCGAGCAAGTAGCAAGCAAAGATAGAAGTGATTGCGAGGGTATGGTCATCTTGCCTGAAATCCCACAAGGAAGAAGAACGAGTCCATGAAGAAGACAAACGGACGTAGTCGAATGGGTCCTCACAAACGCGACGTTACTGGAACCAACCCGAAGAAGCAAACACTGGAAAGAAGCACACAACATAGTAAACAACCAACACAAGAACATGGTATGATATGCGAGATGCGGTATGCGATGCATATGCATGATTTGCAAGGGAATGAATGAACCTGGCCTCAACTTGGAAATCCAAGTGTGCCACTGGAAAGGTGAGGTGATTCCGCTTGAAAACGATATAAAGAACACCGGAATCGGAGACACGGTTTGGAAATGGCAAGCAATTCAAATATGGCAACGGACTGCGATAAACAGCAAGTAGCCATCTAAATGCAACAAGACAAACATGCTACAGCACTCAAACATGGCAACAAAATACATGACAGGGATCCATTCATGATGCTTAACAAAAGATGAACACTGAGCTACGGCCAATTCATCCATTAACAGGTTCAAACAAGCATGGCAAAAATGCAATTGGTAAACAGATTTCAGACTTAGTGAAATTAACTCTTGTCTCGAATTGCAGATCAGGGAGCACACTTTGGAGCATGAAAACTATATGCTACAGGACCTAAAGAGCTTAACAAAAGTCCCTTAGTGACCTTGAGCCAAAAGTGATAAGAAAATACAATTGCAAGCATGTGAACATGGCAAAAACATAATCAAATACAATAACAAGCATGTGAACAATTGCAAGCAATTCATCCGGCGCGCGAACCGAGGCGGGCCGGATCCTCGCTGGAGAAGACGGACGCAGTGGCCGGAGTCAGTGAAGCTGCTCGCCGATGATGAGGAGGAGGCGGTGGGGGCCGGAGTCCGCGGCGGCGACGGCGGTGGCCCGCGGTGGCGGCACGACACGGCGGGGCCGAGGAGACGGCTCTCGCCGGCGATGGAGGCACGCGGCGGCGCGGCGATCACAGCGCGGCGGCGCGGCAAGCCTTCGGGGATGCGGGAGGCCGGCGCGGTGCGCCCAAGGCGGCGAGGACGCCCAGACGAGAGGCGGCGGTGGTTCGGGCCCCGCGGGCCAGATCTGGGCCACGCGGGCCCGCGACGGCGGAGGAGAGAGGAGGTACGGCGGGGAGGCGACGTGGCGCGGCCTGGTTGGCTCGCGGCGGCGGCGGTGTGACGTGGCACGACGGAATTCGCCGGAGCGAGGTGGCGGCGGCAGCTGGACATGTCCGGCCAGTAGGAGAAGTGTCCGGCGGCACGAAGGGTGTGGATCTAGGGTTTCGTCTGCGCGGAAATTTCGGGGGAGGCCACATATTTAAGGCAGAGGGAGCTAGGAGAGTCCAAATGAGGTGCGGTTCTCGACCACGCGATCGTGATCGAACGCTCTAGATGATGGAGAGGGTTTAGGTGGGTTTTGGGCCAAAATGGAAGGGTGTTGGGCTGCAACACACACGACGCCTTCTCGGTCCCTCGGTTAACCGTTGGAGCATCAAACGAAGTCCAAATGGTACGAAACTTGACAGGCGGTCTACCGGTAGTAAACCAAGGCCGCTTGGCAAGTCTCGGTCCAATCCGGAAATGTTTAACCCCCACACACTAGAAGAAGGAAGAAATGACCACCGGAGGAGAACGGAGCGCCGGAATGCAAAACGGACAACGGGGAAAATTCTCGGATGCATGAGACAAACACGTATGCAAATGAGATGCGCATGATGACATGATATGCAATGCATGACACGCAAGCAAAGATAAAGCAACAATAGCGAATAATTGGAGGACACCTGGCACATCGGTCTCGGGGCATTACAAAGCAGCAAAACCAGTTGGTGTATATTGCCTATAATAAGGTTTTTGGATTGTTTGAAATATGAGCAATTTACGAAATGATTTTATTAAGAGAAATACTAGATAAAGCATGACTAATATAGTAGAGATAAAACAAGTCATGCGTTCTGACAAAGAGAAGGTAAACAACAACTTCACATATGAACTGTAACTAAACACATCTATAGCAGACAGTATAGCAAGTTGCATATATGAAGTAGAACCTAACACATGTAGGGCAGAAACTAGAGCAAAGAACTGTGGCAAGACGTCTAACAGAAAGAGCATAAATACGTACGGGACAGCAGCAGTGGAACCACTGGACTTGGGGTCGACGTCCTCTCCAGCCATGTCGTCGATGAGGTCATCGACATCGGGGAAGAAGTCGTCGTTGGGGAAGTAGTCGTCGGAGTCCGTGATGAAGAAGTCAGTAGTCGCGCGGAGCGCTCCCCAAAAACCTTATCACCCTTCTCCCGTACAGGACTCAAAGAGGTGCGGTTTCAGAGGCCTACTGTCTCGACTCGCGGTGCACGCCGCAAGCCGGGATGAGGAAAACAGCGGTAGCTCAGAGAATGGAACCGGTGGCGAGAGGAAGGACAAGTTCTGGTGCGTCTCTCTGGAAGGAGCGACCTCCCTTTTATAGGCGCAAGAGAAGGAGGCGAGAGGGCAGCGACGGGAGGCGAAACGAAGAGACGGAGGCGAAGCGAACAACCAGCAGCCGAAGGGCCGCACCGTTCGCATTCAAACTCCACTTTCGCAAAAATATTTTCAGCTTCCGTGTGACCTTTCGTATACCCGTAGTGTGTGGCAAAAATTTAGATATCGGCTCGGCTCATTCCCGCAACCCTCGGCGAGACGAGGCGGGCGGCGGAGGAGGAGCGCGCGTGGATATCCCTCTTGTTCTCATGCTCGTAAAAGTGGGGAAAGAACCTCTCTTATAAAGAGGTCCAACTCCCTCTAAACTAGCAATGTGGGACTAAACTTTTGTTCCACCTCTTGCCTTGCACAAATGGGCTGGGTGGGCCTCTAGGATTTATTAGGAATTTCTGAAACTGCTATTGGGCTAGGCCCAAAATAGACAAAATTCCAGCAATTTGTTGGGCTAGAAGCATACGAATTTACTGGAAGTTAGAATTAGGAAGATCCCTTTATGCATTTGCATATATTACCAAACGGGAGGTTAGGGATGATGAGCAGTGGAGGACCTATGACAATCTGTTAGTATTTGAGAATGATGATCCATGGATTATTTTGTCCATAAATCTGTTCCACGTACGAATGAAATATTAATTTTTTTGAATTGCTGGAAGCTTTATGAATGTATACATTTTTTATTTTGAGCAGTGAACATACTGTACTTATATAGAAAATATAATTTTTAGTTTTCTCTGTCTTATGCATGCATATTCTGGGATGTTTTCCAGGTAGCCCGTGGTTTCTGATGGATTTTCTTTGAAACTGTACACCGAGGGTGCTTTGATTAACCTGGTATTCGTTTGAGTGCAACAACAGTGGCATAATAGCCATGGATTGGTTAGTAATCATCATTGACTATTTTAGTATTTCTGATTTGGAGAATATATGTTTCACTTCATTTAGCTCATGTCATCCATCTCTTTCTGAAGCATGTACGTGTGCAGTTTTGTGATCGTCCCAGTATGCAAGTAAAATGCACTTCAATCCAGCTATGCAGTTTTGTGTGCAGTTTTGTGCCTCAAGTCATTGGTCCATCCCTACAACCAACACTAATGCGTCCCTTCTCCTATCTTCACAAAGTTCATGGAGAATCTAAATTAATTAGGATCATCTCATTAACATATTTGGGCAATCTCACCAAGTTCTTTCTCACCCCGCTGCACAAATTGTGGTGCCAGTTTGTTGGGATAGAACCATGTGTTTTACTGTGATTCAGAATTAGAAAGACCCCCTTTATTCATTTTCATATATTACCACACATGATTTTATGGATGACGAGCAGATGAGGACGGCGGCAATCCATGAGTATTTGAGAACGATGATCCATGAATTAATCCTTAGATTTATTTTGTTCGTAAATCTGTTCCACATAGAAATGAAATATTGATGGTTTTGAATTGATGGAAAGCTTCATGCATGGATCTGTTTAATTAATGGAGCAGTGGACATACTGCGCTTACATAGAAAGTATATATTTTAGCTTTGTCTATAATATGCATGCATATTTTCGCAAGTTTTTTCAGGCAGTCCATGGATTCCGATGCAATTTTATTGAAACTACAGACCAAGAGGGGTTTGATTAACTTGGCTTTAATATCTATGCAACAACAGTGGCTTAGTAGCCAATGGATTGGTTAGTAATGTTATCATCACAAATTATTTCAGTTTTGCTCATTTGGGTAATGTATGTTTGACTCAATTTACCTACTGTCCTCCATCTCATTCGGAAGCATGTATGTGTGCATTCGGTACAGTTTTGTGATAATCCAAATAAGCAAATCAATAACACTTCAGGTTGAGTCATTCATATGATTTTCTATTTCATGGTTAGATCACATAGTCCTTCCTTTTCTCATACTTCAATCACACAATATCAGTTAGCGGCCATGGAGGCATCAGATATTACAAGTTTATGGATATAGCAAGTTGGTAGGATTAAGTATTTATAGTTTTTTTAGCAATAACATATGCCAGGAGAAATCATGTATTTTTGTGATACTTAGTTCATCCATGTTTTCCTTCCGTTGGTCATTATTGACGTAAAATATTATATCATCTAATATAGACTATGTTATTCATATTTCTAATATATAAAAGTTAGTTTAACAAAATAATTAAGTACGGTCTCAGTTTCATTAGTAGTCAAAGGAAATCCTTAAGCTATTGTAATTATGTCTCCACATGCATAGGAATCAAACACTAAAATTATTTATAATGTCTATTCCTCCCATGTTTAGTATATCTTAGTAAAACTTCATTGTGCTACACTGGAGAAATTATATTCCTCATGTTCCTCACCAGAAAGCTTTTGGCACATAAATGTTGTTTGCACATCAATGAGATATAAGCTACTTACTTTTCTCTTTGCAGAAATGACCTATATTTTATCAGTTTCTTTGATATTATCTACGTCATCCCTTCTCTTTAATATCAAGTAAGAAAAATGCAAGAGGTCATTTGTTAAGTGTACTTTCTTCGTTATCCACATATCATTGGAAAAAAGACCATTATGTGGCTTCTTTTCGAACTAGACTTCTATGTTTTGTTTTTGTTAAATTTCTAAAATGCTATTATGCAAAAAAAAACTGATCAAATATTATAAGCCTAAATCTGCATCATAATTCTGATCCCCCATACATGTCTGGCCTCCACTGGTGACTAGGATATTAAGCCCGCAGGCCCAAATATCTCCAGCGAACTGGTCTTATTTCTATTTGGTGATACTTTAGTTCTGAAAACTAGAAACTTTTATATGTTCTATCTACTTCAAAGTATTATGGAAGGGGAGAAATTGCACCACATTTTAAATTGGATACTAACCTCCTTTATAGCATTGTGTTCCTATGTTGTATGTGCTTAAAAGTTGGAGAAGATGTCATACTGCTTCCATATAAAAGATTTACGCATCTTCATGGTTATTACACTAATGTACGCGGTGTTGATAATGAGAATCTTCCTGAACCAAGTGTATTTTCCCTATGGATAAGCATTGGGAATTTTTTCATGCTTTAGAAATTATCATACATATTTTATTGATCAATATGATCACTGCCATGTATTTTCTAATGATAGTTCGTGCAGTTGCATGGGTATTGTGGTACAAATGCCAGCATGAGTGGTCTAAGGTTAAGCAGATGTTGAGTTGAGGACCACTGCCGAAATCTACTTCACTTAATAATTAAAATCATTCCCTACATCAGGTTAGAGAAGCTTCCTTTTTAATAATTCGCTCTACTAGCTTCTTGAGTTTTTGCAGATAAGAAATATGGATGATGGAATTCATTTTTCCAGAATAGTAAATTGGCATACACGAACATGTTTGATGTATTGATTTGTTTTGTTTTTCTCACTTGAGTCATGAACTGTTCTATTTGTGCATAAATTTTTCAAAAAGGGGCGCTTTATTTGTGCATAAATAAAGATAAGGACTCTCTAAGTCTTAATACATCTAACCGTTGGTCTCAACATTGAATTTATACGCCATTGTCGAGGAGACAATAAGGACAGTATGGTTACCGATTACATCCTTCGCTAAACAATAAGAAAACTTCCGCCATAAAGTAATTCTAATTTTATCACCCATGGATTCTTTAACCGAAAAGAGTATCGAGATATTCCAGCAGGCATTCTCAATGTGCTAGCCCGTGCGAATGCACGGGTTGACGACTAGTATTTTAAATTCAAAAGCATTGCTTAGCGCATATGAACAAGTTTTTAGCGTACAGGATCACAAATGCGAGTTGACTCAAAAATTACATCTTTGGAGCATTCATCCGCTATAAGGCGGGCACCCTTCAGGATGCCCTCATAATACGCTTCCGGGACGCGATGCTCCTTGCCCGGCGGCGGCCCGTCCTTCACCAGCTTCTCCGCATCCATCTTGCCCCAGTGCACTTTAGCGCGGGCAAGCGCCCTACGGGCACCTTCGATGCAGACGGAGTGCTTGATTACTTCAAGCCGTGGACAGGCATCCACCAGCCGCCTCACCAGCCCGAAGTAACTACCAGGCAGAGCCTCTCCAGGCCAAAGCCGAACTATGAGGCCCTTTATGGCCTGTCCGGCCACCTTGTGGAGCTGGACTATTTGCTTCAGCTGGTCGCTCAAAGGCACCAGGTGTCCGGCCTCAGCATACTGAGACCAGAGCACCTTCTCCGTCGAGCTCCCCTCTTCGGCTCGGTAGTAGGCGGCAGCATCAGACGCAGTGCGGGGTAAATCAGCGAATGCTCCTGGAGAGCTCCGGACTCGGGTAAGTAAAAAGTAATTCACTTTCACGTGCTTGCTTTGCATAATGAATGCCTTACCCGCCGCTATCTTCTTCATCGCTTCAATTTCTTGGAGGGCTTTCTGGGCTTCGGCCTTGGCAGACTTCGCTCTTTCAAGGGCTGCCGCAAGCTCGGACACTTGTGTCTTTGAGTCAAGCTCCAAACTCTCGTGTTTCTTCAAGAGAGCCTGGAGCCTTTCTCCACCTCCTCCACCCGCGCCTCCTTCTTCCCTCTCTCTGTGCGCTCCGCGGCCGCTCTATTTTCGGCCTCGGACAACGCTTTCTTAAGGGTTGCCACCTTAGTCGTGGCCCCTATAGTAGCACGTTGATCCTGTCATTTTTTGCAACCACATCTTCTCTATATACTTGCGCAAGGTATTACTTACCTTCCTTCTCCTCGAGTTGCCTCTTGGCATGGCCGAGCTCGTTCTCGGACCGCGCGAGGTTTTGCTTCAGCGTATCCACCTCCGCAGTCAGTGCGGCGGAGGCCAGCATCGAAGCCTGCATACGCATATTGACTTGGTTATGTTAGACTCCTGCGAATGTTATTAGATCCTCTATTCGTCTTTTCTTTCCGAACACCGGACAGAGCATCAAGGGCTACTTTCTATGCAGTAATATTTTTACATATTCTTTACTTACCTCAAAGCCTGTTAGAAGGCTGGCATAGGCTTCAGTCAGTCCGCTCTTGGCGGACTGAACCTTCTGGATCACCGCACTCATAATAATGCGGTGGTCCTCGTCGATGGAGGCGACGTTAAGAACCTCCAGCAAATTGGCTGGTGCCTCTGGTTGGACGGAGTTCACCGGCTCGGTAGGCTTGCTCCTCTTGGAAGGAGGCTGCCTACCGGAGTCCGGAACCGTTGAAGGTTCCAGCGCGGTGTCCGGCTCAAGGCCGGACTTGGAGCCCTTGGGGGTTCTATCCCCTTTGCGCTTGGAGTCCGGGAGGTCGCCTTGCGGCGCCTCCAGGACCACCTCCTCCTGGCTTGGAACCTATTGGGACAGCACCTCGGCGTCGTCCGTAGGGTGGGGGGAGGTAGCGGGCGGAAGTGAATTCACGTCCGACGAATCCAGGGAGCCGCTCGACGACTCATTGAGCCTAGCCTTGGGCGGACTGCATAGTCATATTCGGCGTAAGGAGGAGCTGTGCAAGGAAGGAACATTATGAATTGCTCTGGTGTTCGAATACTTACGATCTCACCAGGGGCTTGGCCCTGTGCTGCCAATCCTCTTCGTCGTCGTCGGCGTTGGTGGAGTAGTCCGGAGGAGGGGTCTTCCCCTTCTTGGACCCTTCGGCCTCCCCAGTTGGGGCGGCATTCCTTTTCTTCCGTCCCCCCGCTGGAGGGGGAGAGGTCTCTTCTTCCTCCTCCTCGTCTTCACGGGAGAAGTGCGTCTTGGAGTCGTTGGATGATGAATCCAGCACCTCCAGGCGCCGGGCACTCTTTCGAGTCCCCGTGGCCTTCTTCTTGGCCTTCTTCTCCGGCACCACATAGGGTGCCGGAACCAGCAGCTTCGCCAAGCGAGCGTCCGCTGGGCCTTCGGTCAAAGGGGTTGGAAAGTTGATCTGTCCGGATGTCTCCTACCAATCCTGTCAAAGGTAAGGGAGCTTAGATCCCGCATGGAGTCAAACTATGAAAAACTAATACCGTGTAAAGGTAAAGACATCTTACCGCACTAGCGTGACGCTGCGTGCTGAATCCGCGATCCTCGGTAGCGGATGCGGGGGCCTCGGCGCCCTTGAAAAGCACCTTCCAGGCATCTTCGTACGTCGTGTCGAAGAGCCTGCTCAGAGTTCATTGTTGCGCCAGGTCGAACTACCACGGGATGAAAGCCCGTTGTTGACACGGGAGGATCCGGCGGATGAGCATAACCTGGACTACGTTGACAAGTTTGAGCTTCTTGTCCACCAGGGTTTGGACGCATGTTTGGAGTCCGGTCAGCTCTCCTTTTTTACCCCATGATAGGCCCGTCTCTTTCCAGGAGGTGAGCCACGTAGGCGGTCCAGATCTGAACTCGGGGGCTGCGACCCATTCAGGGTCGCGCGACTCGGTGATGTAAAACCACCCCGATTGCCACCCCTTTAGGGTCTCCACGAAGGAGCCCTCGAGCCATAGGACGTTGGGCATCTTGCCCACCATGGCGCCTCCGCATTCCGCCTGGTTGCCGCGCACCACCTTTGGCTTGACATTGAAAGTCTTGAGCCATAGGCCGAAATGGGGACGGATGCAGAGGAAAGCCTCGCACACGACGATAAATGACGAGATGTTGAGGACAAAGTTCGGGGCCAGATCGTGGAAATCCAGGCCATAGTAGAACATGAGCCCCTGGACAAATGGGTGGAGAGGGAAGCCCAGTCCGCGGAGGAAATGGGGGAGGAACACCACCTTCTCATGGGGCCTAGGGGTGGGGATGAGCTGCCCCTCTTCGGGAAGCCGGTGCGCAATGTCGTTAGACAATTATCCGGCCTTCCTCGGTTTTTTGATGTGTCCCTCCATGACGGAGGAGACCATCCACTTGCCTCCCGCTCCGGACATGGCTGGAGAAGGTTGAGGTGGAGTGTGCGGACTTGGGCGCTGGAGCTCGAGTGCGCGGAAATGGATAGGAAAAGGAGGAAGAAGGCGTGGATGAAAAGGTGGATCCTTATCCCCTTATATGGGCGATCACGACTATGCATCCCCACCAGCCTGGTAAAACTCGCTTATCTCCCAAGCGCCGTTATCAATGGTGCAGTTGGGTTACCCACGCCCGTATTGATGAGAATCCCAGAATAAGGGGACACGATCTCTTCTTTGACAAGACGTACCAAGGAAACCGCCTCGCTAAACGCTCTGAGGAGGGACAGTAAAACGATACGAATAAAGACTTGGCCGTGGTGTGATGTCACGCTACGGAATACGTCAACAGATTAGATTTGTGTAAATATTATTCTCTCTATGGCAATATGTGGAAACTTATTTTGCAGAGCCGGACACTACCTTTGTGTTCAAAATCTTCTATGAAGTACTTGGAGGAGGAACCCGCCTTGCAATGCCGAAGACAATCTGCGCGGCGGACTTGTCGTCATTGAAGCCTAGTTCAGGGGCTACTGAGGGAGTCCTGGATTAGGGGGTGTCCGGATAGCCAGACTATACCTTCGGCCGGACTCCTGGACTATGAAGATACAAGATTGAAGACTTCGTCCCTTGTCCGGAAGGGACTTTCCTTGGCGTTGAAGTCAAGCTTGGCGATACGGATATGTAGATCTCCTACCATTGTAACCGACTCTGTGTAACCCTAGCCCTCTCCGGTGTCTATATAAACCGGGGGGTTTTAGTCCGTAGGACGAACAACAATCATACCATAGGCTAGCTTCTAGGGTTTAGCCTCCTTGATCTCGTGGTAGATCTACTCTTGTACTACCCATATCATCAATATTAATCAAGCAGGAGTAGGGTTTTACCTCCATCGAGAGGGCCCGAACCTGGGTAAAAACATCGTGTCCCTTGTCTCCTGTTACCATCCGCCTAGACGCACAGTTCGGGACCCCCTACCCGAGATCCGCCGGTTTTGACACCGACAGTTAGATTTGTTCATAACTCAACTTTAAAGAGTGTAAGTTAAAAAAACATGAGAAGAACCAGTTGTTGACCATGGCCTAACCCCTCTCTCGGTGCCGGTCAACTTCCTTGAACGGCACCGAGAGAGAACTTTAGAGAGTGTAAATTTAAAAATTAGAAGAATTAGTTGTTGACCATGGCCTACCCCCTCTCTCGGTGGCGGTCAACTTCCTAGACCGGCACCGAGAGAGAACTTTAAAGAGTGTAAAGTAAAAAACATGAGAAGAAGCAGTTGTTGACCGTGGCCTACCCCCTCTCTCGGTGCCGGTCAACTTCCTAGACCGTAGGGGCCACCGGATGGCCCATGCATATACATGCGACAGCCTCCTTTGAGAGCACGAGAAGTTTCGAGGCCAACAGAGTAAAAGGACCCGCACTTCCTTCACAAAACGACACATTCCCTCTCGATACCCATAGACCATCTCGAAGAACGGGCCTAGACTTCGTCTGTCATCTCGGGATGACATGCACTAACACGGAGAATCAGTTATTCACCATGGACTACACCCTCCACTACTAGGAAAAGGGCTATAGATGGAAATGACACTAATGGCGCACCAGACATGTGGTGCGCCATTACTATATACTAATGGCGCACCATCTGTTGGTGCGCCATTAGTGTGGAAGACACTAATGGGGCACCAGGCACACGGTGCGCCACTAGTAACAAAATCTTTTTTTTTCATTTTTTCAAACATACTAATGGTGCATCCGGGCAGAGTGCGCCATTAGTAGTTAGAACTACTAATGGCCCACCAGCCGTAGAGTGCGCCAGTACTGTATTTTTTTTACTTTTTTGCAAAACTACTAATGGCGCACCGTTGCATAGTGCGCCATTACTAGTTTAAACTAGTAATGGGCACTTTTTTTTTACTTTTTGATATCATGAATATTTTTAAATTTCATGGGCACTTTTTGAATTCATGAATATTTTTTCAAATTTGATGATATTTTTTCATATTCCATATGAAAAAATATTGAATATTCATGAGGACACTCGATCTCGATCCCCCTCCCTCTCG
>NC_041393.1:12139083-12139572 GCF_002162155.2 Triticum dicoccoides
GCCGATGATATTTTCAAATAACAAATTTGATGATATTTTTTAAAAAATTATTACTGTTTTTATAAAAAATTATTACTATTTCATATTCATATGCATTTTCTAAAAAATAATTATAAAAAATTGTAGACTACAATTGTTGTTAGACAACAATTATTACTGTTTTTAGAAAAAAATATTACTGTTACATATTCATATTCATTTATTAAAAAATATTAATAATAAATATACTAATGGAGCACCAGCCTGGTGGTGCGCCATTGCTATCTAAAAAAATATTTCTAATGGCCCACCGGCGGTGGGTGCGCCATTGCTATCTAAAAAAAGATTTCTAACGGCGCACCGACGGGTGGTGAGCCATTAATAATCTTCCCCCTATAGCTAAGTCCTCCCCCTCCCTCGCCAGAGATCCTCTTTCGTCCCTCTCTCCCTCGCCAGACCCACGACGACGCCGCCCCGACCCCCGCCAGACCCCACCCCCGCCGCCCACGC
>NC_041393.1:12139740-12154311 GCF_002162155.2 Triticum dicoccoides
GTCGGCGCCGAGCAGCGACGCAGCACCGTACGCCCCCCGACCCTCCTCTTCCCCTTCCCCTCCTCCTCCTCCCCCTGCCCCCCGCCTGCGCCGGGGCTAACGGCCCCTTCTCTGTCTCGCAGGGCCAGGTCTCCGGCACCTCTATGACACCGACGCCTCCACCGTGTAGGGCGTCTGCGCCTTCTTCCACCTCCGGCCACCGTGGTCTCACCGTCGATCCCCGCACGAGCTCGCCATCGTCTTCCTCTCGGTGAGCTGCACCGGTTCCCCTTCCCCCCCTTTCTGTTAACTGAACATTGTCAGGTTTAGGTTCTGTTAACTGAAAAAGTTTAGATTCAGAAACATTGTTGGACTGATAGGAAGTTTGTTGAACAGAGCAATCTACACCTGTAATTTCTACTGTTATGCCTCTGTTGATTGTGATCTCTGCACATGTTTAATGTCTATGCTTTTGTGCGGCTGTTATGTGTGTCTATGTCGGTGAGCTTGTGTTATGCACTTCTGCGTTTTGATGTCCCCCCTTACCTTAGTTTTTTCATCTCACTGGTCCTTTTCATTGTATTGGTCCTTTTCATTTTTTTTCAAGGAGGCCCCGAGTTCTATCTTCACTTGTGTGGTGATTGTCTTTGTCCTTTTCATTTTTGTCATGGCATTCTTGAGGTGCTGATGTGTCTGAGGGCATGAACCATGATCAAGTTGAGTTCAGATTTCATTAGATTAGATGGATTATCATGCCTTGTGTCCTGATAGTTGGATATTTGAGTAGTATTGTCAACAGTAATAACTTTTACATGTTTGCATTGCTTCCAAGAGTAACAGCAGGTGCTTATGACACCTTTAGGAGATCTACTCATCTCTAATCATGCTACTCAAGGATAGGAACCGTAGGCATCTCTATACATTTTTTCAGTGTCCTTTATTGGTGGTTCTATGATGTAGTCCAGATGAAACCAATTGCATGCATTGAGAAATAGAGTATTAAAACAGGACTTGACGCGGTTTTCCACTTAGCTATCTGAATTGAGAAAAAACATAGCTTTTGCGGTCTCTGAGGCAAAACTTGCTACTCCATATACAACTAATACTACTACTAGACAAGATACTACTCCATATACTACTAATACTACTACTGTATTTCATTTCAAAGTTCGAAATGCTGGTACTGAGATTTTCATTTCCAATGAGTGATGTTTTTCCTAACAGTAGAAAAAACATAGCAACTTCTCTGTTTTTATAAAGTTGTTCTTATATGGGTGAAACTTCACTTGTTTTTAGTCTAGTGTAGGGTGTTGCTTCTTCTGTATGGGCCAACTATGTCACAAATAAATTGTTCCTTCTTCTGTATTTGACAGGTAATGACTTTTAAAGATGATGATCATCTTGCTAGTTTGCTGGGTTTTGTCTCCGACCATTGTGTCGTGATGAATTTGCAGGTACACCGAGAGGCCCTTGAGTTTGCCAGAATGTCGATTAACTTCTGTTCCGGCAAATTCGGGTACTCCATATGTCCTGTTTTTAGCAAAGGCCATGCCGAAATTTTCTGTGAATTTTAGCATGACTTTGCTAAAAATAGGACATATGGGGTACTTGCGACTAATGCATGCATCGGCGTCGACAAAACCTAAATGATGAAAGCTTAGGCTTTTAGGGTGCCTCGACGTCGACAAACCCTAAATGATAAAACCTTGGCTTTTAGGGTGTGTCGGTGTCGATAAGAACCTAAATGATGAAAGCTTAGGCTTTTAGGGTGCCTCAGCGTCGACAAACCCTAAATGATAAAAGCTTAGCTTTTAGGATGCCTCGGTGTCGACAAACCCTAAATGATGTAGTTTTGAATTATGAACGTACGATATGTCGTCATCATCATCGGACGACGAAAGTCTCCCGGTGGAGTTCGACTGGTGCCACGACAATCGAGGTCCGTGCGACATGCCTCACCTGGACGATGATCGGCGCTTCAGCATTAAGCTTGAGGAGACCTTCGAAGTTGAAACGGTACATAACGACGACAAGTGTTATTTTCATAATTAAGCATGACTTCAACTATTTCAACGTGTAATTTTCATCTTTTACAATTTGAGTATAGCTTATCCCATGACATGAAAGATGCTATGTCTTCGAGAGGATGGATTTTGAAGACCATGAAATTTCTGAAACAAAGAAAATTCACCTAAGGACTCATCACGATGTGGACTTTGAAGTAAATCTATATAATTCTGAGAGCGTAACCCATTTTGGTTGCAAAAATTGGGAAGCATTTTGCAAGATGTATGGTTTTGATGAGGGTATGCTTATCACCATGGATCTTGGTAATCCTGACATCAACCAAGACAATATGGACATTTGGGTCCTTGTTGATACGCCTCCAGTTCTACCGCTATGTGAGTTTCTCAAACATAGTTATTAGCTAATTTATATTGTTTATTTCAAAATAGTTGACAGCTTATTTCCATTGACAACTTATTTTTATTGTTCAAAGAATGTGCGGGAGATGGTAGACAAAACCCACTACACCGATGGCTCCGAATTAACAACTTACAAGGAGAAAAATCATCTGTTCAGATTTTGTACTGACATTGAGAATTACACTATCCACAATCAAACTCCTCAACATTATGGTAAATACGTGCCACTAGTGCATGTGTTCAACTATGGTAACTACCATGGAGATACCCTGGTAAGATTTTTACTATTATGACATCTGTGCATCTTTTGCATACTTCTAAAACTAGTACATCATTGCTAACTATGAAGTTATTACTATGTTTTTCAACAGATAATCCCAGAGAATTGTGTGCCTCATATGATGTATTAGAAAGGTAGTGTTAATGTTTTGAACATACAGCCAGGTCGTCCTACGAATCTCAACTGTCCATACGAGATTTCTAAAAGAAGTGGAGACATGTGGAAAAAATGTATGGACAGTCCTAAGGAGCTTCTTGGAAGCAAAAGGAAGCGAAGCGCAAGAATTGGAGACAGGATGTTCTCCAATCTCCATAATGGAGAGTCAGGGTCTATATTGTTTTATGCTATTTTAGCTTAAATAGGGTATTTATGTCGTGCCTAATACTGATGATCATGTGCTAAGAACAATTAAGTAGGGTTGGTTCGATGACTATCAAGATGACGATCGTATGACTTGTTAAGAATAACGAGTAGAAGTTGTATGATGATGATTACTAGGACTTCTTAGGATTATTATTACTTCCGACAAACTCGATACTCGCGGTCTCGAGACTTGTAATGTTTTATCTTTGTTCGATCTTTTGAATTCGGAGACTAATATGATGAATTGTATTCGGAGACTAATCTTCTATTGTATTCGATGAATCTGCTGTTGCTGTGTGCTATTGTCTATATTCAGTCAAATAATATATTTTGTAACTTGTGCAAAAATCAGAAAAGTAAAAAAAATAGAACCTAATATTCATACTAATGGCGCATCACTACAGAGTGCGCCATTAGTATGCCAAGTATACTAATGGCGCATCCATCCGCAGTGCGCCATTAGTGTGCCAAAGCACATGGTTAAATATGGCCCTGGGAGGCATACAAATGGCGCATGGTGTTCGATACTAATGGCGTACTGGGTGGTGCGCCATTAGTATACCAGATACTAATGGCGCACCTGTGGTGCGCCATTAGTAATAAATACTAGTGGCGTGATACTAATGGCGCACCAGTGATGCGCCATTAGTAGGCAAAACTGGTGCGCCATTAGTAGGCCTTTTCCTAGGAGTGCTCTCGATGCCGATCATCGGCCTAGACCGCCGGGGCCACCGGATGGGTGCTCGATCTAGAGACCGCCCGAGGGGGGCACCCCTACATGCGTATGGCCCATGCATATGCATGCAGGGGTGGTGTGCTATTTGAATAAGCAACGCACATCTTTGATGTGGCACGTGCCTCACGAACCACAAAAATGGGGTGGGAACGTCGAGGACCGGCTGCGTTCGTCCGCGAGACAGAGTCTTCGGTGGGTGATCCTGTGACAGAACAGGCCTAGACTTGGTCTGTCATCTCGCGATGACATGCACTTGTTGGAAATATGCCCTAGAGGCAATAATAAATTGGTTATTATTATATTTCCTTGTTCATGATAATCGTTTATTGTCCATGCTAGAATTGTATTGATAGGAAACTCAGATACATGTGTGGATTCATAGACAACACCATGTCCCTAGTAAGCCTCTAGTTGACTAGCTCGTTGATCAATAGATGGTTACGGTTTCCTGACCATGGACATTGAATGTCATTGATAACGGGATCACATCATTAGAAGAATGATGTGATGGACAAGACCCAATCCTAAGCCTACCACAAAGATCATGTAGTTCGTATGCTAAAGCTTTTCTTATGTCAAGTATCATTTCCTTAGACCATGAGATTGTGCAACTCCCGGATACCGTAGGAGTGCTTTGGGTGTGCCAAACGTCACAACATAACTGGGTGGCTATAAAGGTACACTACAAGTATCTCCGAAAGTGTATATTGGGTTGACACGAATCGAGACTGGGATTTGTCACTCCGTGTAAATGGAGAGGTATCTCTTGGCCCACTCGGTAGGATATCATCATAATGTGCACAATGTGATCAAGGAGTTGATCACGGGATTATGTGTTACGAAACGAGTAAAGACACTTGCCGGTAACGAGATTGAACAAGGTATCGGGATACCGACGATCGAATCTCGGGCAAGTATCGTACCGCTAGACAAAGGGAATTGTATACGGGATTTATTAAGTCCTTGACATCGTGGTTCATCCGATGAGATCATCGTGGAACATGTGTGAGCCAACATGGGTATCCAGATCCCGCTAATGGTTATTGACCGGAGAGTCATCTCGGTCATGTCTGCATGTCTCCTGAACCCGTAGGGTCTACACACTTAAGGTTCGGTGATGCTAGGGTTATAGAAATATTAGTATGCGGTAAATCGAAAGTTGTTCGGAGTCCCGGATGAGATCCCGGACCTCACGAGGAGTTCCGGAATGGTCCGGAGGTAAAGATTTATATATGGGAAGTCTTGTTTTGGTCGCCGGAGAAGTTTCACGCCTTATCGATATTGTACCGGGAGTGCCGAAAGGGGTCCGGGGTCCACCAAGGGGGTCCACCTGCCCCGGGGGGCCACATGGGCTGTAGGGGTGTGCGCCTTGGCCTATATGGGCCAAGGGCACCAGCCCCAAGAGGCCCATGCGCCAAGAGATAAGGGAAAGGAAGAGTCCTAAAGGGGGAAGGCACCTCCTAGGTGCCTTGGGGAGGATGGACTCCTCCCTAGCCGCACCCTTCCTTGGAGGAAGGGCCAAGGCTGCGCCCCCCTCTCCCTTGGCCCTATATATAGTGGGGGGAAGGGAGGACAGCCACACCTAAGCCCTAGCGCCTCCCTCTCCCTCCCATGACACATCTCCTTCCTCCCGCAGCGCTTGGCGAAGCCCTGTTGGTATCCCGCTACTTCCACCACCACGCAGTCGTGCTGCTGGATCTCCATCAACCTCTCCTTCCCCCTTGCTGGATCAAGAAGGAGGAGACGTCGCTGCTCCGTACGTGTGTTGAACGCGGAGGTGCCGTCCGTTCGGCGCTAGGATCATCGGTGATTTGGATCATGACGAGTACGACTCCATCAACCCCGTTCTTATTGAACGCTTCCGCGCGCGATCTACAAGGGTATGTAGATCCACTCCTCCCTCGTTGCTAGATGACTCCATAGATTGATCTTGGTGACACGTAGGAAAATTTTGATTTATTGCTATGTTCCCCAACAGTGGCATCATGAGCTAGGTCTATGCGTAGTTTCTATGCACGAGTAGAACACGAAGTAGTTGTCGGCGTTGATTTTGTTCAATATGCTTACCGTTACTAGTCCAATCTTGATTCGGCGGCATTGTGGGATGAAGCGGCCCAGACCGACCTTACACGTACTCTTACGTGAGACTGGTTCCACCGACTGACATGCACTAGTTGCATAAGGTGGCTAGCGGGTGTCTGTCTCTCCCACTTTAGTCGGATCGGATTCGATGAAAAGGGTCCTTATGAAGGGTAAATAGCAATTGGCATATCACGTTGTGGTTTTTGCGTAGGTAAGAAACGTTCTTGCTAGAAACCCATAGCAGCCACGTAAAACATGCAAACAACAATTAGAGGACGTCTAACTTGTTTTTGCAGGGTATGCTATGTGATGTGATATGGCCAAGAAGAATGTGATGAATGATATGTGATGTATGAGATCGATGAGTATGACAACCGGCAGGAGCCATAGGAGTTGTCTTTATTTATTATATGACCTGCGTGTCATTGAACAACGCCATGTAATTACTTTACTTTATTGCTAACCGTTAGCTGTAGTAGTAGAAGTAATAGTTGGTGAGACAACTTCATGAAGACACGATGATGGAGATCATGGTGTCATGCCGGTGATGATGATAATCATGGAGCCCCGAAGATGGAGATCAAAAGGAGCAATATGATATTGGCCATATCATGTCACTATTTGATTGCATATGATGTTTATCATGTTTATACATCTTATTTGCTTAGAACGACGGTAGTAAATAAGATGATCCCTCATTAAAATTTCAAGAAGGTGTTCCCCCTAACTGTGTACCGTTGCGAAAGTTCGTCGTTTTGAAGCACCACGTGATGATCGGGTGTGATAGATTCTTACGTTCGAATACAATGGGTGTTGACGAGCCTAGCATGTACAGACATGGCCTCGGAACACATGCGAAACACTTAGGTTAACTTGACGAGCCTAGCATGTACAGACATGGCCTCGGAACACAAGAGACCGAAAGGTCGAGCATGAGTAGAAGATACGATCAACATGAAGATGTTCACCGATGTTGACTAGTCCGTCTCACGTGATGATCGGACACGGCCTAGTTGACTCGGATCATGTAATCACTTAGATGACTAGAGGGATGTCTATCTGAGTGGGAGTTCATAAGATGAACTTAATTATCCTGAACATAGTCAAAAGGTCTTCGCAAATTATGTCATAGCTCGCGCTTCAGTTCTACTGTTTAGATATGTTCCTAGAGAAAATTTAGTTGAAAGTTGATAGTAGCAATTATGCGGACTAGGTCCGTAAACTGAGGATTGTCCTCATTGCTTCATAGAAGGCTTATGTTCTTAATGCACCGTTTGAGGCTTATGCTGAACCTCGAACGTTATCTGTGGATGTTGCGAACATCTGACATACACGTTTTGATAACTACGTGATAGTTCAGTTAAACGGTTTAGAGTTGAGGCACCGAAGACGTTTTGAAACGTCGCGAAACATATGAGATGTTTTGAGGGCTGAAATTGGGATTTCAGGCTCGTGCCCACGTTAAGAGGTATGAGACCTCCGACGATTTTCTTAGCCTGCAAACTAAGGGAGAAAAGCTCAATTGTTGAGCTTGTGCTCAGATTGTCTGAGTACAACAATCATTTGAATCGAGTGGGAGTTGATCTTCCAGATGAGATAGTGATGTTTCTCCGAAGTCATTACCACCAAGCTGCTAGAGCTTCGTGATGAACTATAATACATCGGGGACATATATGATGATCCTTGAGATATTCGCGATGTTTGACACCACAAAAGTAGAAATCAAGAAGGAGCATCAATTGTTGATGGTTGGTGAAACCACTAGTTTCAAGAAGGGCAAGGGCAAGAAGGGAAACTTCATGAAACGGCAAATCAGCTGCTGCTCTAGTGAAGAAACCCAAGGTTGAACCCAAACCCGAGACTAAGTGCTTCTGTAATAAGGGGAACAGCCACTGGAGCAGAATTACCCTAGATACTTGGTAGATGAGAAGGCTGGCAAGGTCGATAGAAGTATATTGGATATACATTGTGTTAATGTGTACTTTACTAGTACTCCTAGTAGCACCAGGGTATTAGATACCGGTTCGGTTGCTAAGTGTTAGTAACTCAAAACAAAAGGCTACGGAATAAACGGAGACTAGCTAAAAGGTGAGATGACGATATGTGTTGGAAGTATTTCCATGGTTGATAAAATATTGTACGCTCCCTCTACCATCGAGATTGGTATTAAAACCTAAATAATTGTTATTTGGTGTTTGCGTTGAGCATAGACATGATTGGATTACGTCTATCGCAATAACGGTTATTCATTTAAGGAGAATAATTGTTACTCTGTTTATTTGAATAATACCTTCAATGGTCTTGCACCTAAAATGAATGGTTTATTGAATCTCGATCGTAGTGATACACATGTTCATGCCAAAAGATAGTAATGATAGTACCACCTACTTGTGGCACTGCCACGTAAGTCATATCGGTATAAAACGCATGAAGAAGCTCCATGTTGATGGATCTTTGGGCTCACTCGTTTTTGAAAAGTTTGAGACATGCGAACCATGTCTATTGGTGTATATGCATGAAGAAACTCCATGCAAATGGACCATTTGGACTCACTTGATTTTGAATCACTTGAGACATGCAAATCATACCACATGGGCAAGCTGACTGAAAGCCTCGTTTTTCAGTAAAATGGAACTAAAAAGCAACTTGATGGAAGTAATACATTTTGATGTGTGCAGTCCAATGAGTGCTGAGGCGTGTAGTGGATATCGTTATGTTCTTACTTCACAGATGATTTGAGTAGATGTTGAGTACATTTACTTGATGAATCACGAGTCTGAATTATTGAAAGGTTCAAGTAATTTCAGGGTGAAGTTGAAAGATCGTCGTGACAAGAGGATAAAATATCTATGATATGATCATAGAGATGAATATCTGAATTACGAGTTTGGCATAGAATTAAGACATTGTGGAAATTGTTTCACAACTAATACAGCCTGGAACACCATAGTGTGATGGTGTGTCCGAACATCATAATTGCACCCTATTGGATATGATGCATACCATGATGTCTCTTATCGAATTACCACGATAGTTTATGGGTTAGGCATTAGAGACAACCACATTCACTTTAATAGGGCACCACGTAATTCCTATGAGATGACACTGTATGAACAATGGTTTAGAGAAACCTAAGCTGTCATTTCTTAAAAGTTTGGGGCCGCGACGCTTATGTGAAAAAAGTTTCAGGCTGATAAGCTCGAACCCAAAGCGGATAAATGCATCTTCATAAAAGCCCAAAAACAGTTGGGTATACCTCCTGTCTCAGATCCGAAAGCAATAAGGGATTGTTTCTAGAACCGGGTCCTTTCTCGAGGAAAAGTTTCTTTCGAAAGAATTGAGTGGGAGGATGGTGGAGACTTGATGAGGTTATTGAACCGTCTCTTCAACTAGTGTGTGATAGGGCACAGGGAGTTGTTCCTGTGGCACCTACACCAATTGAAGTGTAAGCTTATGATAGTGATCATGAAACTTCAGATCAAGTCACTACCAAACCTCGTGGGATGACAAGGATGCGTACTACTTCAGAGTAGTACGTAATCCTGTCTTGGAAGTCATGTTGCTAGACAACAATGAACCCACGAGCTATGGAGAAGCGATGGTGGGCCCGGATTCCGATAAATGGCTCGAGGCCATAAAATCCGAGATAGGATCCATGTATGAAAACAAAGTGTAGACTTTGGAAGAACTACTTGATGGTCGTAAGGCTGTTAGGTACATATGGATTTTAAAAGGAAGACGGACAATGATGGTAAGTATCATCATTAAGAAAGCTCGACTTGTCGTTAAGATGTTTTCCGACAAGTTCAAGGAGTTGACTACGATGAGACTTTCTCACTCGTAGCGATGCTAAGAGTCTGTTGGAATTATATTAGCGATTACTGCATTATTTATGAAATCTTGCAGATAGGATGTCAAAACATTGTTTCCTCGACGATTTTCTTGAGGAAAGGTTGTATGTGATACAACCGGAAGGTTTTGTCAATCCTGAAAGATGCTAATAAGTATGCAAAGCTCCAGCAATCCTTCTAAGGACTGGAGTAAGCATCTCGGAGTTGGAATGTATGCTTTGATGAGATGATCAAAGATTTTGGGTTTATACAAAGTTTATGAGAAACTTGTATTTCCAAAGAAGTGAGTGGGAGCACTATAGAATTTCTGATAAATATATGTTGTTGACATATTATGGATCAGAAATGATGTAGATTTTCTGGAAAGCATATAGGGTTATTTGGAAAGTGTTTTTCAATGGAAAGCCTGGATTAAGCTACTTGGACATTGAGCATCAAAATCTATAAGGATAGATCAAAACGCTTAATGGTACTTTCAAATGAGCACATACCTTGACATGATCTTGAAGGGGTTCAAGATGGATCAGTCAAAGAAGGAGTACTTGCCTGAGTTGTAAGGTATGAAGTTAAGACTTAAAGCTCGACCACGGCAGAAGAAAGAGAAAGGACAAATGTCGTCCCCTATGCTTTTATCATAGGCTCTCTATAGTATGCTATGCTGTGTACCGCACCTGAAGTGTACCTTGCCATGAGTAAGTCAAGGGGTACAAGAGTGATCCAAGAATGGATCACAGGACAGCGGTCAAAGTTATCCTTAGTAACTAGTGGAGTAAGGAATTTGCTCGATTATGGAGGTGGTAAAAGAGTTCGTCGTAAAGGGTTACGCCGATGCAAACTTTGACACTAATCCAGATTATTCTGAGTAGTAAACTGGATTCGTATAGTAGAACAGTTTTTTGGAATAGCTCCAAATAGAATGTGGTAGCTGCATCTAGGAGATGACATAGAGATTTGTAAAGCACACACGGATCTAAAAGGTTCAGATCCGTTGACTATAACATCTCTCACAAGCATAACATGATCAAACCCAGAACTCATCGAGTGTTAATCACATGGTAATGTGAACTAGATTATTGACTCTAGTAGACTCTTTGGGTGTTAGTCACATGGGGATGTGACCTTGAGTGTTAATCACATATCGATGTGAACTGGATTATTGACTCTAGTGCAAGTGGGAGACTCTTGGAAATATGCCCTAGAGGCAATAATAAATTGGTTATTATTATATTTCCTTGTTCATGATAATCGTTTATTGTCCATGCTAGAAATGTATTGATAGGAAACTCAGATACATGTGTGGATTCATAGACAACACCATGTCCCTAGTAAGCCTCTAGTTGACTAGCTCGTTGATCAATAGATGGTTACGGTTTCCTGACCATGGACATTGAATGTCATTGATAACGGGATCACATCATTAGAAGAATGATGTGATGGACAAGACCCAATCCTAAGCCTAGCACAAAGATCATGTAGTTCGTATGCTAAAGATTTTCTAATGTCAAGTATCATTTCCTTAGACCATGAGATTGTGCAACTCCCGGATACCGTAGGAGTGCTTTGGGTGTGCCAAACGTCACAACGTAACTGGGTGGCTATAAAGGTACACTACAGGTATCTCCGAAAGTGTCTGTTGGGCTGGCACGAATCGAGACTGGGATTTGTCACTCCGTGTAAACGGAGAGGTATCTCTGGGCCCACTCGGTAGGACATCATCACGATGTGCACAATGTGATCAAGGAGTTGATCACGGGATGATGTGTTACGAAACGAGTAAAGAGACTTGCCGATAACGAGATTGAACAAGGTATCGGGATACCGACGATCGAATCTCGGGCAAGTATCGTACCGCTAGACAAAGGGAATTGTATATGGGATTGATTAAGTCCTTGACATCGTGGTTCATCCGATGAGATCATCGTGGAACATGTGGGAGCCAACATGGGTATCCAGATCCCGCTGATGGTTATTGACCGGAGAGTCATCTCGGTCATGTCTGCATGTCCCCCGAACCCGTAGGGTCTACACACTTAAGGTTCGGTGATGCTAGGGTTATAGAGATATTAATATGCGGTAACCCGAAAGTTGTTCGGAGTCTCGGATGAGATCCCGGACGTCACGAGGAGTTCCGGAATGGTCCGGAGGTAAAGATTTATATATGGGAAGTCTTGTTTTGGTCGCCGGAGAAGTTTCGCGCCTTATCGGTATTGTACCGGGAGTGCCGAAAGGGGTCCGGGGTCCACCAAGGCGGTCCACCTGCCCCGGGGGGGGGGCACATGGGCTGTAGGGGTGTGCGCCTTGGCCTATATGGGCCAAGGGCACCATCCCCAAGAGGCCCATGTGCCAAGAGATAAGGGAAAGGAAGAGTCCTAAAGGGGGAAGGCACCTCCTAGGTGCCTTGGGGAGGATGGACTCCTCCCTAGCCGCACCCTTGCTTGGAGGAAGGGCCAAGGCTGCGCGCCCCCTCTCCCTTGGCCCTATATATAGTGGGGGGAAGGGAGGGCAGACCTAAGCCCTGGCGCCTCCCTCTCCCTCCCATGACACATCTCCCTCCTCCCGCAGCGCTTGGCGAAGCCCTGTTGGTATCCCGCTACTTCCACCACCACGTCGTCGTGCTGCTGGATCTCCATCAACCTCTCCTTCCCCCTTGCTGGATCAAGAAGGAGGAGACGTCGCTGCTCCGTACGTGTGTTGAACGCGGAGGTGCCGTCCGTTCGGCGCTAGGATCATCGGTGATTTGGATCACGACGAGTACGACTCCATCAACCCCGTTCTCATTGAACGCTTCCGCGCGCGATCTACAAGGGTATGTAGATCCACTCCTCCCTCGTTGCTAGATGACTCCATAGATTGATCTTGGTGACACGTAGGAAAATTTTGAATTATTGCTACGTTCCCCAACAGCACTAACGCAAAGAAGCAGATATTCCCTATGGCCTACCACCTCTCGGTGCCGAACGACGCCTGAGACCGTCGGGGGCCACCGGAGGGGTGCAGGTCTGTAGAACCAGGCGAGGGTCATCCGAAAAAGAAAACACAAGATGGTAATTATGAGGTGCTAAGGTTGTTTTCCAAGCATGGAAGAAAACAAGAAGAAAAACTATAATACGTATTATCGAGAATGCACACGAAGGGAAAATATCTAGATGAGATGCTTTATCGAGAGTCGCTCTCGGTAAAGGTGGCCATTACCAAGAGCCGATAATCGGCTCTCGGTAACCACTGCTCTAATTTTTTGTTTTCCTTCTCTTTGTGTTTTTGTTTGGCACTCTCTTTTTTGTGTATGGTATTTGATATGTTTTTACGACCAAAGTTTGAAAATGCCATGACTTTTGATGAATTTTTTCGATAAAAGACTTTTGATGCACTCATAGATATATATGCTTTCTGGGGTAGATTTGTTCAAAACACAACTTTAAAGAGTGTAAATTAAAGAAAACATGAGAAGAACGAGTCGTTGACCGTGGCCTACCCCCTCTCTCGGTGCCGGCAACTTCCTAGACCGGCACCGAGAGAGAACTTTAAAGAGTGTGAAGTAAAAAAATGAGAAGAATCAGTTGTTGACCACGGCCTACCCCCTATCTTGGTGCCGGTAAACTACCTAGACCGGCACCGAGAGAGAACTTTAAAGAGTGTAAATTAAAAAACATGAGAAGAAGAAGTTGTTGACCGTGGCCTACCCCCTCTCTCAGTGTTGGTCAACTGCCTAGACCACAGGGGCCACCGGATGCTTTATCGAGATTCGAGGCCAACAGAGCAACAGGACCCGCACTTCCTGCACAAACCGACACATTCCATCTCGATACCCATAGACCATCTCGAAGAACGGGCCTAGACTTGGTCCGTCATCTCGGGATGACATGCACTAACAGGGAGAATCAGTTATTCACCATGGACTAAACACGCTCGATGCCGATCAACGCCCTAGACCGCCGGGGCCATCGAATGGGTGCTTGATCTAGAGACCGCCTGAGGGGGGGCACCCCTACATGCGTGTTGCCCACGCATATGCATGTAGGGGTGGTGTGCTATTTGAATAAGAAACACACATGTTTAACGTGACACGTTCCTCACAAACCACACAGACGGGGCGGGAACGTCGAGGACTCGCTGCGTTCGTCCGCGAGACAGAGTCTTCGGTGGGTGATCCCGTGATATAACGGGCCTAGACTTGGTCTATCATCTCGTGATGACATGCACTAACAAGAAGAAGCAGTTATTCCCCGTGGCTTACCTCCTCTAGGTGCCGAACAATGCCCTAGACCATCGGGGCCACCGAAGGTGTGCCGGTCTGTAGAACCAGGCGAGCGTCATCTGAAAAAGAAAGCACAAGACAGTAATTATGATGTGCTAAGGTTTTTTGCCAAGCATGGAAGAAAACAACAAGAAAAAGTATAATACATATTATCGAGAATGCACATGAAGGGAACAGATCTAGGTTAGATGCTTTACTGAGAGGCTCTCTCGATAAAGGTGGACATTACCGAGAGGCGATAAGCTGCTCTCGGTAACCACTGTCGGTGGAGCTCTCAGAAAATCCCCCAAGATCTAGGTTTAGCCTTTTACCGAGTGTCTCTTTAAGTGGCTCTCGAAAATGTTTCCCGCGGGGACTTATGCAAAATTTCTCCTCTGGGATTGCCTCCCCCGCCCGCTGGGGATTGCCTCCGAGTGTCTCTTTAAGCCGCCCTCCTGAGATCTAGGTTTAGCCTTTTACCGAGTGTCTCTTTAAGCCGCCGTTGCCACTGGGATTGCCTCCCCCGCCCGGTCCACCTCCACTGAGCCCCCTACCTCCACCTCCATCAACCCCCCCCCCCACCGATCCCCCTTCCGGCGAGCTCTGCCGCCGCTGCCACC
>NC_041393.1:12154686-12158139 GCF_002162155.2 Triticum dicoccoides
GCTGCCCCCTGCCCCGTTGGTGAGCCCCTACTCAATCTCGTTTTTTTAAACAAAAGAGGTTTCCCCCCTCTCATTATAACAAAAGGTGTATAGATATGCATAGTGAATAATGTGTGTGAGTGTGTGCTTTGTATGTGTGTGTGTGTGAGTGAATGATGTTGGTGTGTGTGTGTGTGTGTGAGTGAGTGATGTTTGTGTGTGGGGGTGTGTTCTTTTGGTATGTGGGTGTGTGTGTTGTGGGTGTTGTTGTTGAGATATGATTGACATATGATTGACAGTACTCATTCTTTCATGCAGGACATGCATCTATTTTGACAATAGAGAGAGTGAATTTCGTTGCACGCTTTAAGGGTAATCTCTTCCCGTTCATTTGTAGCTTTTCATTATTTGTAGATCACCTAAATAGTTGCGTAACCTAGGTGTCTGCCGTTCGGAAGGGTTGTATCTATAAATATGCAAGTCTTTGCATATTTATAACCTCAACTCTTTCGAATTGTCCATGTTTTCCATGGACAGCCCGAGGATGTGTAGGCGGGATGTTTTCATGCTGTACTTCGATCTGAGACAGAATTTTGACAGTGTCTCCTTGTTGTTCTCTAGATACACATCCTCTGGGCTTATTGCTGAGACGTGTATTTGGAGAACAGCGGGGAGGTGCTATCAAAATTTTGTCTCGGGTCGGAGTACGGCATGGAAGCGGACCCAGCCTACACATTTCTCGGGTGGGATTAGGAGCTATCTTCACCTATTACATTGCTCAGTGCATGTCGTAAAATTTGATGGAACCACTTGTTACATAAAAAATATTATGTGCGTGTTTCACTTTATATCAGAGGATGGAAGAACGTGAGTGGATGTACACCGGACATCCCAGCATGGAGGTTATGACCCTTGAGTGGAGGTCGAAGACCAATGATTTCCTGGAATTAGTATTTGTTGGAGAAATGCCAGTTCGTGGAATTTGGTGCCCATGCACGGAGTGTGATAACCAGACTGAAATATATATGATTACTATGAGTAAACACTTAGGTAAATATGGGTTTACGCCAGGCTATTACCAGTGGATCTTTCACAGTGAGATAGAACAATCCTGGGTGGAGGTGGTGCGACAACGCACCGGTGAATATGATACTCGGATTGAAAACCTGTTAGATGACATCTGCTTTGCGGATCCACGGGAAGACCCAAACTCTGAAGAGCCGTCGGAAAGCCCAGAAGAGTATCATGCAGCTTTGTTTGCAGCACAGAAACCCCTTCACGCCCATACAGAGGTTACTCAACTAGATGGCATCGCACGCCTAATGGCCCTGAAGGCAAACCATTCCATGAGCATAATTTGCTTCAATGAGTTATTGTCAGTCATTGCTAGCCTATTGCCTAAAGAAAATATATTGCCAAAGAACATGTACGAGTCGAACAAAATCCTCGGTTCACTGAAGATGCCGTATGAGCAAATACATGCTTGTCCAAATGGATGCATGTCATTTAGAAATGAACATAAAGATACGAATTATTGTGTCAAGTGCAAGTCCTCTAGGTATATGGAGGTAATAGATGATGATGGTAGCAAGAGGCAGCTCACAGTTGCCGTCAATATCCTTCAATATCTTTCATTCATAGAAAGGATCCAAGGGCTTTATATGACCGAGGAAGCTGCCCAATATATGAGATGGGCAGCCGAAGGGAAGATGTATAATACGAAAAAGATGCAACATCCACGGGATGGTGAAGCGTGGAAGAAATTTGTTGAAATTCATAAGAAAATAGATAACTGGAAGAGTGTAGCTGTTGGCATAACAACCGACAGGTTCAATCCATATGGTTTGATTGCTGCCACATAAAGTTGTTGGCCAGTATATGTTATCCCCCTGAATTTGCCCCCTGGCGTTTGCATGCAACGACATCACATGTTCCTGACGTTGATAATTCCAGGTCCTAACTATCCCGGGAAGCATATGAGTGTGTATATGGAGCCATTGGTGGACGACTTACTTGTTGCTTGGAACAATGGGGTCCGGACATACGATGCCGTTTCAAAGAAACACTTCAATATGCATATTTGGTACCACACATCGCTACATGACCTACCGGCACGTGCGATATTTTGTGGTTGGTGTGTAAAGGGGAAGTGACCTTGCCCAGTGTGTCGACATCGCGTGACTTTCATTTGGCTGGCTAAGGGTCACAAGTATGTATGCTTTGACCAACATCGGCAGTTCCTTCCTCTTCATCACCCATATAGACAAGACACTGTGCACTTCCAAAAAGGTGTTACTGTTGATGTCCCGCCACCGCCTATTATGACCGGTGCCCAGCTTAAGGATGAGTTAGGTGCTCTCGAGGAAAAGCTCAATGGGAAAGGTGTGAAGCCCATCGTATTCAGACGCAGTTGGCTCAATCCTAAGAACGTGAGACAAACCCATAGTATTGGCTTGGTCGAAGTTGAAAAAGCATCGAAATATGCAGGAAATGATGTCTATATTATGGCTCAACAGGCTACACAAGTGTTTTTTCTCCCATACGCGTGCACATCTACGGACTATATCGATCTCTAGAAGTGGGATGTCGTGTAGAAGGTACCCCCGCGTATCAAGGTACCTGCCCCAAACAAGGACGATTACCATATAAACCCAAACACATACGAGGGACAGTTCTTTCAAGAAGCAGACACTCATGAAGACAAAGATGATGCAGTGGAAGATGATGGTATGCATCACGAAGATGATGCTATGGAACATGATGCCATGGATAACATGGAAGTAGATAATGCGGAGGACGAATAACATGATGTTTCTGACCCTCGAGATTTGGCATTACTTATGCGATGCCACATGGGGCAAGATGAGGATGAGGGCCCCCTTGAAGTCTTCGAGGATGAGTGTATGAACAGACGTGATAGCGATGATGAAAGCCCTGATCCAAATGTCGCACCTAATATTGACCCTTATTTCTAACAACTCCATGTAATCGTGTGAGAATTCTATGTATGTGTGTCACAACTCTATGTATTCGTGTGTGTAACAACTCTATGTATTCGTGTGTGCAACAACTCTATGTATTCATGTGTGCAACAACTCTATGTATTTGTGTGTGTACCAACTATATGTATCATTGTGACAATTCCATTTATTCTTCATATGTGATATGTTTATTGTTTTTACATCAAGTTGTATCATCTGTACTAACCGGTTTGTTCTTCTTCGTATGAGGCAATTGAAACATGACAGGTAGCAACAAGAATCCAAAGGAAAGTTTGAAAAAAGTGACAACTCTGTACAATGATCAAGTTGCTCGACCGGTGAAAGCGGTGGCCGCTCCTTCACTGGTTGCCACAACCGCCAAGAAGGCCAAACGATCGGTGGGTCTAGACACCCGTTCGAAAAACCGTGCGAAACAAGGTCGAGTAGCACGTGGGGGAGGAGTAGGAGGCGGGGTAGGAGGAGGAGGAGGCGG
>NC_041393.1:12158721-12166064 GCF_002162155.2 Triticum dicoccoides
GACAAGGAGGCAGAGTAGGTGAGGCAGGAGTAGGAGGCGGACGAAGAGGGGGAGTAGGCGGATGAGGAGGGAGATTAGGGGGACGAGGAGGCGGAGTAGGTGAGGCATGAGGAGGAGGCAGACGAGGAGGGGGAGTAGGCGGACGAGGAGTACGTAAAGCAGCCCGGAGTAGAGCACCTCTTTCTTCTCCTAGACCCTCTGATGCAGTGCTTCTTCGTGCTCAGGAGGAGGAAACAGAGGATGGGGATGAGGCGAGTGAGGGGGAGGACGAGGAGGATTTGGCGGAGGAGATGGTGGAGGATGAGGAGGCGGAGGTGGTGGAGGACGCCGCCACCGGGAGTAGGCTGGTTGTTCGTTAGGTTTCTGAGGGTGGGGATGGAACCTCATGGGTGACAGAGCACCGCGAGGTGAGCGGCTCGTAACCGAGCGGTTCGACTATCAGCACTATTTCCAGAGGGAAAGTGTGGCTGCGTGCTCCTCCAAAGCTTCCAAAACGTCCATATGTGCATAGAGACATGTTGATTAAACCAGTGGGAGACAAGTAAGTGGTTATCTCGACTCATCCCATATAAATTGTATCTTTTGTCATTTCCTCACATATAATATGACTTCACTCTTCGTACTGTAGAAGCTTGGTAAAAGGTGGTGAGAGGTGTCTGCCATGGTCGCCGAGTGGCATCATTGAGGGTCTGTGTAGGCTAAATTATCCTCGACTGGTCACTTTGCCAAACTCGCACCGGATTTCCTGGATATGCGTCAGAGGGTTTATGATAAAAGAGCCTTGCGAGTGGTCAATGATTTCTGGTAAGTCCTTTCCAACACCTAAATGTCAATACCAAAAGGTTTAAATTTGCCAGTCATGAGTTTACCCTTCTCACATGTATGCATGTTTGTAGGATTTCCATACATGCGTTGAGGGTCAGAAGGATCGTGCAAATGTGGTGGTTCAGAATATTGCCAATGATCGAGTCCACGACATGCACTATGAGGAGCGCGTCCGGCTAGTTGTCAAGTATCACACGGACTATCTCAACCAGAAGATTTCCAAACAGGAGGCTCGAGGGAAGAATCTTTCACGGGACAATTACTTAAAGGCAAGTGAAGATGGATGCTTGCTATTCCCTACATTACCGAAAAATTAGAATCCTTACTAAGATGTATTTTTTAATTTACAGGTGATTCCTCGGTGGTGTGCTGACAAACGTCCGGGCTGGGAGAAGATCATCGAACGGTGGACAGATCCAGGGTGTTAGAATGAACACAAAGCAATATTTGAACGGCGTAAGTTGATGGGTTGTCCAGGACACCGTCAAGGCAACCTCACCATCCCAGGTGTCGTCTGCAAACATGTAGGCAACCACATCCTTTTCTTTTCATCATGTTCTCTTTCATTTGTGAGCATTTCCTTGATTGTTTGGATCACTTTCTTTTGCAGAAAGAAGACACTGGCAAGGATATCTCTTTTTTCGAGGCATGAACCAACAAACGTACCAAAGACGACAAGGACAAGGACCCTCTCCACCCGGAGAGGGACTGGATCAGCTCTAAAGCCCGGTCAGATGGAGAGAACTACACTAAAAAATTGAAGGAGATGTACGGGCAAGAGGCTGATCCTCACGTGCTACCGTTTGACCCTCTTGTGGCCATTGCCACGGCAAGCGGTAGACCGAATGGCCGGATGGCAGTTCACCTCGATTCTGTCTTAACCTCCTCCCTTCTGAGAGTCAACACGCTCTGTGCTATGAGTACTGGCTCTACTCCTACTGTAGAGCGTCACGTACCACATTCCGTGAGCATTATTGAGGATATTCAGGTCAGTGCTTCTTGATTGATCCTTCATGGTGCTGCATATTTTCATTTCAACATGAATGACATTTGCATTGCCATATTGTAGACTCGACTGATTGACACCGAGAAAGAACGAGATGAACACCGGGCCAAGCTAAAGGCACAAGATGATATAGTGAAGTGTTTACAACATATGGTGGCCAATCTTTAATCCATGCAAGGCCAACCAGTGCCAGAGATGCCACCGACGCCGGAGCGGAACATTGTGAGTTTTGTTCAAACTATTTCTATCACCATTTTCGGCATTACCATATGCATTCATCTCACTAGGTCAATCCTTCAAAGCTCAACCCATCACAAGGGTCGAACAATGTTCCGATAGTTCCACCTCAAGTTGGTGGAGTTGGGGCAGGAAACGGAATGATGCCTTCTAATGTTGATGTTATCACTCCGATCTCCAAAATCGCGTGAACTTCATGTTATGTTCTGTTTCAAACTGTTCCTTGTATGTGCTTGAGAACTCTTGCATCTTGATACTTGTAAACTTATGGTAGTCGAGTGTCTTGACTACTATTTCACCTTTTATGCACTATTTCTTTTATGTGTAATATTTTCCAGAATCATTGCTTTCTTGTTCAATGATGCCTATATGTGACATGTTCTATGTGTGATGATCTATATGATGCTGCTGTATATGTTTAGCTGCAGGAAAGAAACAAAAATGAAATGGAAAATGCTGTTGGGCACACCATTACCGAGGGTGCCTCTCGGTAAAGATTGTGAAACTGGGCCAGCATGCACCCTTTACCGAGAGGCGCTCTTGATAAACGTGCACCAACCAGTGGAACCTAGAACCTTTACCGAGAGGCCTCACGGTAAAGGATAATAACCATGCGTCCAGATCTCGAACCATGTTGCTAGGTTTTGACGAACTTATTTTTTCACAAAAACCCGAACAAAAAACCGAACTGGGAGCACTGTTTTTCCTTTCAGAGAGACGCACGGCCACGGCCGTGCCACTTACAAAAGCAAAACTGTGCCTCTCGCCGAAGGAAAAGATAAAAAAACATGTTTTTTCTGTTTCCGAGAGACACGGCCGTTCCTCTCGCGAAAGCAAAACCATACCTCTCGCGTTAGCAAAACCGTGCCTCTCAAAGAAGGAAAAAATAGAAAACGTATTATTTTCCGTTTTCGAGAGGCATGGCCGTATCTCTCGCAAAGGAAAACTGTCGTGGTTTTGTCATGGCAGATGTCCTTAATGTTAGGACTTAGTCGCGAGGCCAACGCATCTATGTGGTAGCGTGAGAGAGGTTGAGCGGGACGAGAGACGCGATGTTTTACCCAGGTTCGGCCCTTCACGGTGGAGGTAAAAGCCTACATCCTGCTTCATTGATATTGATGATGATGATCACGGTTACAAGAGTGCTCTATCTCGAGAGCTATTGTCTAAACCTAACTTGTCCAACTTGTGGAACTTGTCCATCTTCTCCCTTTTGGGGAGCCCTGCCCCTCCTTATATATGTGGAGGGGCGGGTTACATGTAGAGTCCTATTAGGATTAGGACTAGCCTATCTCTAATACAAGCCGGATACAAGTCCAGGTCTTAATTCCTTGTAAGATAAATGTTCCTCATGCCATTCCTCTTAAACCGGCCCACCATTAACCTAAACCGGCCTGCTGGTCCTTGGGCCTTGTCATGCATCTGGAATACGCGCCGGGTCACCAATGAATCTTCAAGATCGTGAATCGTCATACCAGTGAACCGCCAGACACGTAAACCGCCAATCCTCTGGCGGTTTACCTATGAAACGCCCAGTCCGGCCGGGTTATACTTTCGGCTAGTTTACGCCGCGGGGTATATCCCCGACATTAGCCCTGAAGTTTACCTTGGATTTATTCATGGTAAACTTATGCTGCAAAATAAACACAAGAACAAATTTGACAGGTTATGCTCCGGGTTAAGAATTTTTGTAAACCGGTACCTGATCATCCTTAAGTACTTTTTATTTCCTCCTTCTGGGAAATCCGGGTCAACAGACCAGCTTCATAATCAATTTGTCGACATTGGTTTGTCACCGAGAAATATTGTGAAGAATAACTCCTTTGACTCAGCTCCAAAAGCGCCGGTTTAAGAAAAATGGGTCTGTAGCCCCCAAGTCTTAAGAGGAGAACATAGTGATAACTTAAGACTTGCTCCAATAAGTGTTTCAACCTTGAAGAAATCCGTTTAGTTCATCTCAATCATATAAACTGAATACTCCATATATGTAGCCCCCAAGTGCTGGGTTGTCATGCTTGCAGCAAACTGGGACTTGAATTGTTGACATGAGCAATTGGTAACCCCCAAGGGCCGGCTCATTATGAAGTGATGAGTCGGGTCTTCAATAAGGCCAGTAAAAATGACTTTGCATTAGACCCCAAGTGTCATGGTGCATGCTTGCAATGACATGAACTTGCATATTTGATATAACTTCAACTTGAATAATGTAGTCCCCAAGTGCCGGGTCGTAAGCCTGCAGCGACTCGGGACTATTCCTTCAATTGTAGAATAAATCATATCCTTTGATAAAATAATAGCCATTGCGATAAAGCGACTTTGAAAACTCAATAATACCGGTTATTAATAACCATAAAAATCCAGCCATGTTGGCTATTCAAGATAATATAATCCGGTATGAAAATCTTATTTATCCAATATCATAATGAAAATTCAGCCAAGTTTGACTATTTGAATAATATAACCCAATCATTTATAAGTGCATGATTCCAATGGCGCAATCGATATATACTGGCGACTTATAGTCCGAAGCCAGGCCCGTTTAATAAACACCGGATAATTTCTCATCATATATTGGCGACTTATCGTCTTAAAGCCAGGCCGGTTTAATAAACATCGGATAATTTATCATCATACTGGCAACTTATAGTCGAAAGCCAGGTTGGGTTAGTAAACGCCGGTGATTTATAATCATGCTTTATTCAACCTGTTTCTGTGACATTGAATCACATCGTTAGTTTACCAACTTTTTGTAATAGGGGTAATAACCCAGATTTTGAGTACTGAGAACTCCTTCCATATTGTGTCGGTTTATGATAAAACCGTACCGGGTTGTGATAAACACCGGTTTAACCATATATAATACTGGTGACTAGTAGTCAAACCAGACCGGGTTGATAATCTCCGGATTATAACTGATCATATATTGACAATTTGTAGTTGAAAAACTGAGTCGGGTTGATAAACACCAGTTTACTCCATAATAGGATGGTAACAGAAAATCAAACCGGGTAGATAGTCTCCGGATTAAGATTTGACCGTGTTCCGTCAATTTGTAATTGACAGTTTGAACCGGTTTAAAACTTTGTCGGTTTAAAAACGCAACAAAAATAAAAGAAACAGTTATCAAGAAAAATATTGAAGCAAACGCAATGATAAAACCATTTGCAAAAAGAGGCTTATTGAGCCGATCAGATGGTGTTACCATGGTCGGACACGACCAAGCTCCCCAATGGTGTAGCTATGGTTCAAGTCAGCCAGGTCCCCAAATGAAACCGTGGCATTATGCCGATCAAGAGGCGTGGAAATGGTTCTTGTTCGACCAAGCCCCCAAGTGATTCTATGGCCTTAAGCCGATCAAGAGGCGTGACTGGTTCAGACTTGACCATGTTCCCAAGTGATCTGGTGGGTTTCGCCTATCAAAAGGTGTTGCATTGGTTCGGACATGACCAAGCCCCCAAGTGATGTTTTTATAAAATTTTCAAGGGGTAAACCGGAGGCCGCTTTAGGATAGAATAGCTCTGTGTAACCACGCATGATGTAAAAGAACAGAGACCCCGCTTTATGAAGCAGAAGCCCCCATGTGATCAATAATATGTCAGGCTAGTAAGGCGGGATACCCATGTTTGAACCGCGCATCATGGCAGCAGGTCCTCTTTGGCAATTTTTAACTTTTCGCAAGAGATAAATTCTTCTTGAACCGGGATCTTGAACCGGATATTGAGAGCTTCAAAGCTTTGTGGGAGATATCTTTCCCTTGAACCGATTTTAAACCGGAATCTTCATTTTCAGCCGGAAATTTTCTAACGGCCTTTAAACTCGAACTTGCGAGAAGTTAACTCCTTTTTGGACCGGACATTGTTAAACTGGATTTGAGCGCTTCAGAGCTTTGTGGGAGAAAGATGTCTCTTGAGCCGGATTCTAAACCAGAGTCATTTCTGATGACCTGGGACTTCTTCATCGAGCCGGGATTTTATAACTGTCATATACTTTCTAAGCCGGAAATTTGCTGACGGCCTTTAAACTTTCATCAATATAACAGTGCCTCCGGGACCGGGTTATCCTTCCCTCCATCGTCCTGGGGTTCTTAAATTTGCTAAAACTGGCAAGATTCGCTGAGTCATGTCATCGTAGCCCCCGAGTTTCAAAAGTGACTCGAGGAGTTGGCTTGAGACTCACCATATTTGACCGTGATATAAACCGGCATAACTTGTATATCATTAGCGTTGATAGCACGATGTGAATCCATAGAAGGTTGAGGTGACTGCGGCGGGTTGTAAATGATCCCATATGAGCCGTGTCAGCAACTCGGCCAATGGTTCCTTCCAACTGGCGATTTGAAGTTAATCAAAACTGTAGTGGCGGCGACTTGTGCGCCTGCCCATTGAACCATCCAGTGCAAACGGCGGTTGATGATAATTTGTCTCCAATTTGAAAGATAACCGGGCTACCCAAGCTGTGACTTGCTCATACCCAATAAACAACTCATGCAGACAGGTGCGGCCCGGTATGTTGATGTAGAACAGGCCGCGAGAGACGGACAGCAAAGACGAGCACAGTATCAGAGGCAGCTCGGATAGATGAGTCAGCCGCATGTCACGGCATTGCAAGCCGGTGCGGACAGGGAAAATCGGTACCGGTGTTGTAAACCGGCACGGACAGACGAATTAATGTAGACCGGGCACTACTAGGAAAAGGGCTATTAATGGCGCATCAGTTTTGCCTACTAATGGCGCATCACTGGTGCGCCATTAGTATCACGCCACTAGTATTTTTTACTAATGGCGCACCACTGGTGCGCCATTAGTATAGGCCACGGTGCACCATTAGTATAGGCCACTGGTGCGTCATTAGTATTTTTGAATTTTGAAGGCGGGAAAATAGTAGTGACGCACCATCTAACCCCCACCGTGCGCCATTGCTATTTTTGAATTTTGAATTTGGATCTGGATCGTGATTTTTTTGCCCTTTTTTTGCTCGTTTTTTTGCTCGTTTTTTGGCATGATATTATTTCAAATTTTGTTCCTGTTTTTGGATCTTGTACGTTCTTTTGCCGTGTTCTTTTGCCGGAGAGGAGTTCGCCGGAGAGGAGGAGGAGGAGGTCACCGGAGAGGCACTCGCCTACATCACCGGAGAGGAGGAGGAGGTCGCCGGAGAGGAGTTCACCGGAGCATCGGAGAGGAGAAAGGAGAAACCATGAGGGGATGGGAGGAGAGGAGGGAGGAGGAGCTCACCGGAGAGGAGGGAGGAGAAACCGTGAGGGGAGGAGAGGAGGGAG
>NC_041393.1:12167264-12197929 GCF_002162155.2 Triticum dicoccoides
GGTGCGCCATTAGTAGTTTTGAAAAAAATTTAAATTTTTTTTTTTACTAAAGGCGCACCGTGGATGTGGTGCGCCATTACTAGTTCAACTAGTAATGGCGCACCACTCCCACGGTGAGCCATTAGTAGTTTCGAAAAAATTAAATTTTTTTTACTAATGGCGCACCGTGGACGTGGTGCGCCATTACTAGTTCGCCATTACTAGTTGAACTAGTAATGGCACACCAACACATGGTGCGTCATTAGTATATAGTAATGGCGCACCACATGTCTGGTGCGCCATTAGTGTCAATTCCATCTATAGCCCTTTTCCTAGTAGTGGGGTCCGCAGAGGCGGCAACTTTGTGCACGCTTTATTGGGTAATTCGCATGGTCCTGGCGAATTGATGCGGACTGGATCGCGATATAGACCGGCATGGGTTATCCAATAGCTCAGCGATATAGTAATCCCTTTTTGCAATAGACCATTTGTCCTGCATTGGAAAACTTGCAAGCCAGAGTAAATTGCTCTTTTTAAAGAAAGCAATATATAATATGAAAATATAATGGATGGATTTCACCTGCTATGTTAGCCAAGAAACAACCACCGCAGAATTGATGATCACCGCGGTGAAATTGAAATCAATCACGGACGAGTTGGCCATGCGAGCAGACGGATGAATCGGCCGCGGCGTTGTAAACCGGTGCGGACGAGCAAGTTGTCCTCCGCGTTGTAATCCGGCGCGGATGCCTGAACCGGCCACGAGGGCGGACGGGCGAGTCGGTCGGCGCGTTGATGTTAACCGGACCGCGATACGCGTGTCCGTGAAGCTGCGCGGCACAGCCGAACATGTATCCACGGTATAACACCACCTTTGTAATGAATAATTTACCTGTATATAACAACACTATAGGGCAGAGTAGTTGTTTTCACAAAAAATTAACAAGTACTAATAAAAAGTAAGCCGGATGGATATCACCTGATTTGTCCGGACGACAGATGATCCTTGTGCGGACCAGAATTTAACTGGAACATATGAATGCCCACTAGCAGCGTGGATGCTCATCGCATAACCATTTTTTTTCTTCAGGCGTCTTGTCGCATCTGCCGAGAAGCAGACAGATACGGAGACCAGCATAAGCGTGTTGATTGCAACTGGGGCGGGTCAACGAGGTCCAGCAGTGTACACGGAAAAGGCATCTTACAGGCGCTGTTGATCCGCCAATCCGATCCGCCGTGGTAGTCCTTTGCTCAAACATGCATACTCACGTGAAGCAAGCAGTTCCTACGAGCATTATTTCTTCCTTGTAAAGATTGCCTCCTTAAGTTTGAGTTTGGATTTGACTCGGTCCTGACACCAGAAAAAAGTAGCAGTAGAGGCGTAACCCGGCGACTCCAGAGGGCTCAGATGATGGTTGAACCGTGGGCTGTTCCTTTTTCTTAATCTCTCTTTTTTTTTCAAACACCAAACACGACCATTGCCTGTACGTGGGGAGCGGTACTTCATGCTAGTCCCCTTTTATTTAATGTAGCACTGATTCCCGTGCTCATCTAGTAGTACTACTACTAGATCAATTTGGTCTTCTGTCTTGACACGCCCATGTGAAGCGGCAGCCTGACAGCCGGTAAGCAGGGGCGCAGGCCACGGGAGCTGCACATATTTTCTCAGAGCAGAACTAGTACTCCTGTGTTGATAAAGAGGCCAGCGACGGCCGGTCTAGCGGAGGATTGATGCGAGGGAAAAATGGGTTGCGGCGCGATCAACTCGAGGTCGCCTCTGAGGTGATGGCGAGGCCGAGTCAGGACCGGGCCCCAGCAGTTCGGAGCCCTGTTTATTTGGTGATGCCGAATTAGACTCTTGTCTGGTCTTGCTTGCAGCAGGAAAAAGTGATCTGCACTCAGATTGCCCTGTAATACATGAGGCGCCCCAAGCAAACCCCCCAAAAATCCCTATGAATCTCAATCACTTATCCTCCGCCACAAAACGCTTCTCAATCTTGGCCGATTAACTCATCGTTGATGTGAATTTCTCCCTGCCGGTTTTTGTGGAACCCGAAAGTTGCGAACTTCTCGAACCCTAAATAAGATCCCTTCAAGAATTCAACACCACCGTGCGCAGGCCCCACGGTGGGCGCCAACTGTCGTGGTTTTGTCACGGCAGATGTCCTTAATGTTAGGACTTAGTCGCGAGGCCAACACATCTATGTGGTAGCTTGAGAGGGGTTGAGCGGGACCAGAGACGCGATGTTTAGCCAGGTTCGGCCCCTCATGGTGGAGGTAAAAGCCTACATCCTGCTTCATTGATATTGATGATGATGATCACGGTTACAAGAGTGCTCTATCTCGAGAGCTATTGTCTAAACCTAACTTGTCCAACTTGTGGAACTTGTCCATCTTCTCCCTTTTGGGGAGCCCTGCCCCTCCTTATATATGTTGGAGGGGCGGGTTATATGTAGAGTCCTATTAGGATTAGGACTAGTCTATCTCTAATACAAGCCGGATACAAGTCCAGGTCTTAGCTCCTTGTAAGATAAATGTTCCTCATGCCTTTCCTCTTAAACCGGCCCACCATTAACCTAAACCGGCCTGCTGGTCCTTAGGCCTTGTCATGCATCTGGAATACGCGCCGGGTCACCAATGAATCTTCAGGCTCGTGAATCGTCATACCAGTGAACCGCCAGACACGTAAACCGCCAATCCTTTGGCGGTTTACCAATGAAACGCCCAGTCCGGCCGGGTTATACTTTCGGCCGGTTTACGCCGCGGGGTATATCCCGGACAAAAACCGTGACTCTCGTGGAAGCAAAACCGTGCCTCTTGTGAAAGTAAAAAGAAAACAGAAAACATTTTTTTCCGTTTCTGAGGGGCACGGCCATGCCTCTCGCGATAGCAAAACCGTGCGTCTCGCGGAAGCAAAACTGCGCCTCTCATTAAAGAAAAAATATGTTTTACATTAAAAAAGAATTTAATTTTTTATCCAAAAGCTAAGGAAGACCGATAGAAAACCAAAAGGACGAAAAATTCAGGAAAAAACCATATAAAAAGTCGAAAACGCATAGGAAAAAAAATCGGAGGGAGCGCCCAGAGCACGACACGCGGCCGCTGCAAAGAGCGCGTGAAGTGGCGCACTCTTAGCCCACCCCAAGTGATCGGTGGGAAGCTCTCGAAGGAGCGCTGGTCAACTAGAGTTGCTCCTAGCGTTTGGTATCTTTATCTAGTATTAAAGGACGGATGGATTTATAGTTTTCCATAAGTCACCTTTTATATTCATTGAATTTACGTTAATATCAGGAATGATGGCCCAGATATAAAAGTAGATCTACATAACAGAAGGACCCCTACCCTATTTGTTGCCCGGATCCTCTCACGTCGCATGAGGCTAAAGCAAAAAAATTATTGACGAGGAAACCGTGATTGAAACGTATCTGTAATACGTAGTAGTTATAGGTATTGGATTTGGAACCGAATTTGACCATATAGATTCTGAAATAAGTAACTAGCACTGCCTGCCGTCGCTCGCCACGAACGCCAAGCGCCGCATCTATCCAGCGAGGAAGCATCTCCCGACGGCCCGACCTCCGTCCCCGTGTGATCCGATGACGGGTGGAGGACACAACAAGCGACGCCTAGCTCAATGGAGGATGACGTTAGACTGCCGAGCCGACCGGGGAAGGAAGCATCAGGATGAGTCTCAACGCCCATGTTCGATCCTCACGCCATCATGCTGCTTTGCTGCCTAGCAGCCATGCATGGGAGGCGGCCCGACCTTGCCCTGCCTCGATTCACCTCCCGCAGGGGTCCTTCGTCTAGCCGGCGGCCTCGCTGGCTTCATCGCCAAGCGCTCCGTCTCCTAGGACGACACAGTCCGTGTTGTTGCTAACTTCGTCCAGGCCTGCTGCCATCGCGGTAGCGCACTCTCGGAGCGCATCACAGGCGCAGTTGAGTGACTCGAGATTGAGGCCCTTGTCGTCTTCATCGGTCATGAGGCAGTCATTGAGGGAGAGGAGATGGTCTTTCAAGATTCGCAAGCAGGTTAGGGCGAGGTGCCTGACAGTGGCGAATCATGCGGCAGAGGCGGCCGTGAGGAGCGTAAGGGGCTGTTCGGCATCGCTCCGTTCCACAGCTCCCGGAGCGGAGTTGGCGGAGCCGTAGGTCAAAATGGTGGACTTGCCAGTCACCCGCTCCGCAGATTCCGGGAGCGGACCATTCCGACAGCGGTGAGCAAAATAAAACAGCGGTTTAGCAGCCTTGGCCAGCTCGTGATTTTTTGTTTTATTTTGCTCACCGCTGTTTCTGCGTTTCAATTGGAGATAACATGATTACAGCAGTTTGTGACGAGGGAGTCTTTTTTTCAGAGTGATTGATCTCTCATGTAATTCAAATATATGGTTGTATATCCTTATTGCTATTTCAACATCTTCCTTCATAACTAAATTTATAATTGCTTTCATTCTCTGTGATAATTGATACCGGAGGCTGCAAATATGGTCAGTGTGATGCCAACTCCATAGAAAACTTATTGTAAATGCCTGATCCGGTGACTCCTTTTGTTAGTGCCTTGACCCTTGAGTATCAATGTCGAGGTTTTGCTTCTTATTCAGCCATCAGATGAAGGCTATAAATAACTTTGTTTAGAAAATATCCTAATTGCAAAGTTTTCTTTTACAAACTCAAAAAAAAGTGGCCGTGGGCACGAAGCGGAGGTTGTGTCATACGTGTCAAAGGAATTTTGCAGGCTGCAGGGATACAATGATGTTGATGGTGGGCAAAAGATGTTTGCACGCAAGTGGCGACGACGCTTTGAGGTGGTAGGATGATTTGATTTCTCCATTTCAGTGGTAGTTTACACCTTTTTGTTTGTCACATTTGATGCATGAATTCTTGACACTAAGCACATCCATTCCTAAGTAATGTTATGGTAGAAGGTTCATGTCGTCCAATATTTTCTCCACAGGAAAGCATGTCGCTTGTTCATCATAACCATTTTTCAGTTTGATATTTATCTACTTTGATGGGTTGCATTCTTTTAGGAGAATGCAAGCATATTTTTCTCATACCACAATGCGACATATTTGTTAGCAGAAGTTCAGAAGTGGAATTGGCGGTAGCCCACCCTGTTGGATGCTAGATGTTACATTTGCATGCTATCATTGAGAATTAAAATGGACTTTGTCGGTTTAAATCTAAAGCGGTATTTGTTGTGCCTCTCTGAGGAACATTAGTAAGGTTGTGAAGAGACACTCACAATCAGGTAGTCACTTTGATGACAATTATGAAATCATGCCATGTTTATGTTTTACACAACATCTCCAATAATGTTGTAGAGTCAAGGAGTTTCTGATGACGTCGAATGCTTGTGGGCGATTTTGAGCCATTTGGTTTAGTGGAGAGTAGGTTTTTTCCATTGCAACTCCGGGGCATGTTTGCTAGTATAGTCTTATATAAAAAAATTGGGCCCTCAAAATTTATGGGCCCTGTGCGGGCTGCACGTTCTGCACAATGATCGACTTGGCCCTGCTGGACATTTAGTTGGTGGCGCATATAGCTGCTGCCATGCCAGTGCTCATTTCAGCGGCGTGGAGAAAAAGTGGATGCCGCAAATAGTTAGCTATTGTCTGCGTGGCAGCAAGGGACGCAACGCCACCGAACATGCCAGAGCCACAGACACAACTGCGCCATATTTATACCGGCGTGAAAGGTTGGCAGCGTGCCACAGTTAATATTTAATGGTGGCATGGAGTCCCCCGCCACACTCTCCCTGCCGAACACCACCACCCATACAGATCCATCGCGCAAAACTCCCACCAGTGATGGCGTGAAACGAGGAGGTGGGTGGAAGCGGCGGTGCTGCCAGTGGTTACTGCCCCAGGGACTGGCCACTCTCAATGCTGAATGAGGACGCGTAGTTCGTCATGTGCCACCGACTCCTCGTGCCACCGGACGCCCTCCTCCCCGGTCAAGGTCTTCCTTAAGAAGTTGAAAGCTACTCCCTCCATTCGGGAATACTTGTCCTCGAAATGGATGTATCTACACTTAGTTTAGTTATAGATACATCTATTTTATCCATTTTTGGGACAAGTATTTTCGGACGGAGGGAGTATTTTGCAATCATCATTAAAATTATATGGTATATCCTTCCGCAAACAGTTAGTTAACAGTTTTGACACTTAAGAATAATGGAGATAAAAATTGTGTCAAAACCTGCATGGCCACATAAATTCCTTAGTTTTTCACATCACTTGGATATGAAAATCTCTAAATCATTTTAATCTTTCCTTTATCTATCCCGATTACCATAAACTGGAATTTTCCCAATTAAGAATTTGATTGGTGTCCTCTAAACTTTGTTAACATTATTATCTATTTAATTATGAAATGAAGTTTCACAGAAATAGAAATCATACATTAATGCTTACATTATTTTTCCCAACAGAATTAGTAAAATAGCAGCCATACGTCGCAGAAAAGGAGCGGGTGCATTACATATCCCAAACGGCATTCGACGATAAGCATACGTACTATATGGTCATCGTTATGTAGTAGAAACATCTCTCTCCTATTGATTTCTACCTTTGTTTCTAAAAATAAGATGTTAGTCTAAGTCAACGCTCTGTAACTAGGCCAATAGTATAAAAAATATGAATGCTTACAAGATTTAACAAACATGTCGTGGAAATATATGGTTAGTCTAGTGACATTCCTTTGGTATTCATATTTTCATATAAATAATTGGTAAAACATACTATATGTTTACTTCTTACTTAATTTATGCACGATCTTTTGAAAATGGAGGGAGTAATTTTTACTAAGGTTCTATGCATCATATATTCAGTGTGAATTCCAAATTCCAGGTTTGTATGTCACTAATAATGATGTATATGCTATTAAACTATGTACATTAACTCATTCACTAAAGCCCATAAATTTGTGACGGACGCATTACACATCAACTACTTGTATTTAGACTGCATGGGCCCTTGTTCTGATATGATGGACAACTGAACGCAGCTAGAGACCAATTAACCAGTAGTAATTCTAAGATACTGATGAATGTGGATGAAATATTTCAAGGGAACTAGATGTTGTTTCTGGTACGAGTACAAATACTGCGAAATGAGCAAAAATTTCTTGCTTATCATTTAGCATGTGTCCCAGCAATAGGTGTGGAGCTGTGAAACCTTCGTTCCTGCATGATGTCGGCCCACAGCTAGTGCACTCGGGGTTGGACCACTAGCAGGTAATTTGATGATGATTTGATGTACTCATTTGGATAGTTTGAGATAAACTTTGACAATAAATGGTATCGTTTGGGTTCCTTTTAGCAATCTTAGAATGATTATATTATTTTTTAGCTTTAAGATAAGTTCATTATTATATCTTTGTTTGTACTCTGTTTTCTCGTACATTTTTACAATTTCTTAGTTGTTTTTTTGTGATGCATTACCAAACGCGCCAATCGCCATATTGAACATAACCAATCTTAGTATAGGGTTGTATCCTATTACTGCATACATGTAGAAATCAAAGTCAAGTAGGTTTATGAGATCTGACCAGGCAGTTGCGACATTAAAGTAGCGAGCTATGGAAAATTAGGTCAGTGATTATTATATGTATTGAACATCACCACATGGTTACTGTGGACTGAATGTGCGGCCCAATCTAGAGATGATTGACCTGTTACATGGTCGTAGATAAGGAGACATATCAACAGGATACACCCGTGAAATAATGTACGTCTGCGAAGCTAGCTGTAGCCATTATAGTTGTTATGTTTAATTATTTGCTGGGACTAGATCCAATTTAATTCAATGGCTTATTGGTAGTGTCGTCACAATCAATGGGTCTATAATAACAATCTTATTATCCAACCTAACAAAAGGAGATTTTTAATAATTTAGAGAGATATTGGCAGCCCGATGGTTGTGAGATAATAGTGGGTGGATCTACAGGTCAACCTTACGTAAAATAGTGGGTTAAACTAGATCCAATTAAATATACAGACTTAATGGCACATCTAGTAGCTCGCTCATGGTAGGGTTGGGTTCTATTTGCATGTTTGCTTTGCTGTGCGCTATTCTTCATCGTCTTGGACCATGCATATATCCCTGAGCTCTATTGGTCGGTGGTGGAGGCATGGTCGGCTCGGATGTTTTGACCCGTCACCACATTGTCCGTTTGTGCTACTGTACTTGTTTGAGCTGGAAGTATATATCCGAGCGAGAAAATATACAAGGTCCTCTATCCCGCAATTTCTATCTGTATTTCTGATGAACCTCTTCCCAATCACGAACCTGCCACCACTGCCACTCACCGTTGTTGCGACTTCCGATCCTCCAATCCTCCAATAGTCAGCCCCAAATAGTAGTCACACATCTTCATTCCTGACTTTGGCAGGCCTCCTGCATCCTTGATATCTCCATTAATTCTTGACATTACATAGTAATATACCATAGCACGGCATTCAAATATGCAGAGTATTAGTACGTGTTACATACCAACTTAATTCAAAGGCTTATTGATAGCATGGTACCAATCAATGGGCCTGTAATAACAATCCTATTATCCAACCTACAGAAAAAGAGGTATTAACTAATTTAGAGAGATATTGGCAGTCTGATAGTTGTGAGATAATAGTGGGTGGATTTATACATGAATTCTAGGTTAAATAGAGGGTGGAACTAGATGCGATTAAATTCACAAACTTAATGTCACATCTAGTAGCTCGTGCCTGTCGGGGTTGGGTTTTATTTATGTGGTCCGCTCTGGTGTGCACCACTGTCCGCCATCTCTGACCATGCATATATCCCTGGGTTGTTCGGTGGGTTCGGATGTTTTGACCCATCACCACATTGTCTGTTTGTGCTGCTGTAAGTATAGAGCCTAGCGAGTGGATATTTTTTATTCATCACAAAGTTGTCGCGGGTACATCCTACGACAGTCTTTTCGGATAGGAGGGAGTAGTATACATATAGGATCCAAGTCAAATTGATCTATGGAAATTTACCCGTCGGTTTACGACAGTAAAGAAGTTACTAGATGATCCCACACGTGCCCATGAGACCAATGTTGTAGAGGATGGAACTACTAGATGATCCGACACGTGCCCATGATCCCACACGTGACTAGCGAGTGGATATTTTTTATTCATCACAAAATATGTGGGCTCAAAGGATGAAGCTGGAGAGGATGGAGCTGTTACATGGTCCTAGATGATCCCATTGCATTTAATGTTGTAGACATATTTGCAGGGTGCAATGTACATCTTCCAAGCTAGATGCAGCGCTTGTGCTCACTTATTTGGTGCACGGTCGGATGCAATTCAATTAGAAGGCTATTCTACTGTCCTACAAGATCAGAGATATAGTGGATGGATCTAGACACGAGTTTTCACGTAAATAGTGGGTGGCCATTTAATTCACATAATTTTAATTGTGGGCCACGCATATATAAATCCCATAATGGTCGGCTCAGTCGGGCTGGACCATCGCTCGTCGTAAATCAGGCTGGCCATAGTGGTGGTATGTTAGATAGTATTGTACACTTGGAAATAGCAAACACGCTGACGTGGCAGAGAATTAAAAAAAAAAGAGAGGGTTAGAGTAACATAGGTAGATACCGTATCATGTTAAATGCAATGCTACTTTGTGTCATGCATGACAATAAATAAGGTCATTTATGATACTACTATATGATATCATGCACTCTGAAGATAGTATCATATACTAGTATCATAATGATACTAATATATGATACTCCCCACTATAAGTAGCCTTATATATTTACCATCATGCAAACCGCCGCGATGAAGGTAACTCTCCTAGCATCAAGCTGACCAGTTTGTCGTTGGTCTTGACCAACCTCTGCAATGGTGCCATGCCCTTTTCAAGCAAGGATAGAGTCGCGATGGGCTCCTAGTCCAAGTTAGCGGAGAACACCATAATCGAGAACCTAAACATGCTCCCACGGAAGACGCCGACCGCAACGAGGCCGAGTGCCAAGCCTATTCTTTTACGCATGTAAGTTATCAGCAAATTGATTAATTACAACTACTAGGAGAATGCCCGTGCGTTGCTACGGGCAAAAACTGGATGACGGTGCATTGCCATGTATTAATAGAAATATACACATTTATCAAATTATTATTTTAATTCAGAAATACGTGTTAAGCATGATGGCATCTGGTTTCATCAAATAGCGACAAATTCAAACTCGCTTCGGCTTCTTTCAATATTGGAAAAGGCTTTCACCCCACTTTATATATAAAGCAACAACCACACATTACAACCATCACCATAACAAAGAAGGAAAATAAGAGAAACGAAAATCGACATGATACAAACACTACGAAACAACAAGCGACGACCTCCGATCATGCCATGGATGCAGCCGTGACAAGGGAGCAATTCACCACCGGAGGAAGGCCACGCTCCATCAACTCCCAAGGGCCAACCCCTGTATGCGAGACTGAAAAGGAGAAGTTGAAGTTCGATCGCATGTTAGGATATCAAAAAACCGTTGTACCAAATTGCAAAGATGGCAACACAAAGCACGGTACCACAATGGGAATGCTGGAAAGGAAGGCTGAGAATGCAATATCTGACAAGGGATTTGAGCAGCTACTGAAAATAATGAAGAAAAAGCTTCTAAAGGATAATGAATTGTCTGACAGTATGTACAGGACAAAGAAGGTTCTCTGCCCTCTAGGATTAGAGGTGCAGAAGATACATGCATGCCCTAATGACTGTATCCTCTACCGCGGTGAGTATGTGGAATTGAACGTATGCCCAGTATGCGGTGCATTGAGGTATAAGATCAGACAAGATGACCCTGGTGATGTTGAGGGCGAGCGCCCCAAGAAGAGGGTTTCTGCCAAAGTGATGTGGTATGCTCCTATAATACCATCGTTGAAACGTCTGTTCAGAAACAAAGAGCATAAAAGATCGATGGCACAAAGAAGACCGTAAGAAAAACAAAATGTTGAGAGCACCCGCTGATGGTCGCAGTGGAGAAAAATCGAGAGAAGGTGACGTGACTTTGCAGGTGACGCAAGGAACATATGGTTTGGTTTAAGCGCGAATGACATTAATCCTTTTGGGGAGCAGAGCAGCAATCATAGCACCTGGCCCGTGACTCTATCTATCTATAACCTTACTCCTTGGTTGTGCATGAAGTGGAAATTCTTTATAATGTCAGTGCTCATCCAATGCCCTAAGCAACCCGGCAACAACGTTGATGTGTAACTAAGGCCATTAGTTGAAGAACTTTTGCAACTGTGGAATGGAGAAGGTGTACGTGTGTGGGATGAGGAATTTCACCTTCATGCGTTGCTGTTTGTAACCATCAATGATTGGCCTCCTCTTAGTATCCTTTCAGAATAGACAAATAAGGGACACCACACATGAACGCACTGTTTTGATCATATCGAAAGTATATATTTGGACAAATGCAGGAAGAATGTGTACCTGGGACATCGTCTATTTCTTTCGACCAACCATCAATGTCGAAAGAAGGGCAAACATTTCAAAGGCGAGTCCAATCACCGGAAGAAGCCCGATTCAAGAAATGTCTACCAAATAGGATCGGACAAAAACTATCTTGTCGAGAACCAAGTACGAGAAAATTAGTAGGGTATTTGATCTTACCACATAAGACATCAACATCTCTGACAATTCCAAGTGGAGAAATAGTATTTCTATCGGTGAGCTTAATTGTGACATCAATATCTTCAATCTCAGCGGGTGCAATATCATTCATGACTTCTTGATATAAAATAAAGGAATAGCACTTATGCTAGCACCCACATCACATAAACCATGAAAGCAATGATCTCCAATTTTCACATAAATAACAGGCATGGCAACTACGGGTCTATTTTTATTCTTAGTCTCTGGACTAGCAATTCTAGATGCATTCGCTCAAAAAGAAATAACATGTTCATCTAATTCATCAACTAAAAGATCTTTAACTAAAGCAATGCTAGGTTCAACATTAATTTGCTTAGGAGGTGCAGAAATTCTAACATGAATTTTTCTAATAACAGAAGAAACTCTAGAATGCTCTTTAATTCTAGCAGGAAAATGAGGCTTCTCAAAATAAGTAGTAGGAACAACTGGATTAACATTGTAAACAATAGTTTTCTCCTTCTTGAGTTCTGGGGGTTCTTCCTTAGGAAGATCAACATGTGTAGCAAATGATTCATAAAAAGAAGCTACTATCTCAGAGTCAAGTCCATACTTAGTGCTAAACTTGTGAAAAGCATCAGTTTCCATAAAAGATTTAACAAAATCAAACTTACAATTTATATCTAACTCATTAATTACCTCTGTTGGACTCCCAATTCTCATAGTTGCGCTTAATATTCTCAAGAATACCCCATCTGAATTCAATCATATTCTTCATAAAAGAGCCAGTTGAAGAAGAATCAAGCGTATATATTTCGATCATTATGAGAAAGTCGAGCATAAAAGTTTTAAAGAATTATTTCTCTTGAGAGCTCATGATTGGGGCATGCGTGATGCATATACTTAAGCTCCCCCAAGCTTGAGCGATACTTTCTCCTTGACGAGGCCAAAAATTATAGATATAGTTCCGATCTTGATGAACCAAATGCATAGGATAAAATTTCTGATGGAATTCGAATTTCAACCGGTTCCAATCCCTTGTATCAGTATCATAGCATAACCTATACCATGTCGAGGCCTTTCCCTCCAAAGATAGAGGGACTACATTCTTTTTGGCTCTATGTCCAGATAAACCTGCCACTACTAGGGAAAACCTTATACACAGAATCTTAGCAACAGCGTGGTTTCAAACAAACGCTCCTGCTAATTAGCAGTAGCGAGCTCCAGGAAACCGTGCTACTAACATCCCGATAGTAGTAGCGCTCTAGGTCAAACAAGCACTACTACTATAATTGCCACGGCGTTTCCCCAGGCTAGATATAGTAGTAGCGCCCTTCTCCTGGACACGCTACTGCTAAAGTACTCAGTAGCAGCCTTTTTCTTAAAACTCGTTGCTGTTAAGTATCACCGCAACTAATTAAGTTTAGTCCCATACTGCTAAGCGAACAAGATGTTTACCACCTGAAATATGTTACTTCTCAAACTATCTCGAGCACTTGGTCTTTATTGAACTATATGTGTAGGATTTTTGGCTGCAATATGAATCTTCGCTTGTGCCTATACAGGTATGGTGAAGATTCATGTTGACTATTTAGATTCTACACAAACAAATCAATGATGACCAATGTATATTTTTGATTCTACACAAAATAACTGCTTCATTTAGTAGTAGGGTTTTTTCCTAAAACGCGCTATAGCTAATTAGCTATAGCGCGTTTAGAGCACTACTGCTAGTTCGACTTAACCACCCGCGCGCGGGCTCAAATTTTTGCTAAGTCCTCCTTTCCCCCATGTTCCCCTACTCCTCTGTCGCCGCCACCCAAGCCCGAGCCTGCCTTCACCGCCGCCACCCGAGGCCGCCCTCAACCTCACCACTGCCGCCCGTCGCCGGCCGAGGCCACCCTCAACCTCACCGCCGCCACCCGCCGCCGCTCTCGACCTCACCATCGCCCCCCTCGACCTCACCGCCGCCGCCCGAGCCCGCCCAGGTCCGCGCCTCCCGATCCGGAGCTCGCCCTCGCTGCCCCTCCCTTCGTCGCCGATAAACTCCCCGCCACCATCTCTCCCCTATCTGTAAGCCCCCCACCCCTACCCCACCCTCTCTCTCTCTGCTTAGTTAGTAGATGTTTTTTAGTAGTAGTAGATGTTATTTTAGGGTTCATAGATAATGATTTTTAGTAGTAGTAGATGTTAATTAGTATTAGTGATGGTACTAGTTAACTAGGGCAGTATGGTTAAGAGTAGATGTTTTTTACTATTGTATAATGTAGTTGTTTTTACTGTTTTTAGTAAGTGTTTAAAATAATTAGTAAGTAAATTAATAAACTAGTCGAACTAGTTTAGTTTTAGTTGAACTAGTTTAGTAAGTAAATTAATAAACTAGTTGAACTAGTTGAATTAATAGAACTAATGTATTTTGAGTAAGAAAATTAATATAACTAGTTGAACTAGTTTATTTTTAGTTTATTCTATTTATAGTAAGTTTATATTTAGTAAGAACTATTTGAATTAATAGAACTAGTTGAACATGTCACATTTGTTGTTATTTTTTTAGTTTAAGCATTTATTCCCACATCGATGTCGTTCGCTAGGGCTTTATTTATAGGGTTTTTGTTTTTGCAGAAATCAAGGAGCCCCTCCATCCCCGTCGTCGTCCCCTTCACCGCCCCCCTCCGACCTCGGGGTGAGACCAGCCAAATCTCCATGTCAATATAAGTCCTATATGATATGATGTAGATAAAAACATGTATATCTTGTCTTCCTCAAATAGGATATGTGGTTGCCCAAGTGGCCGGTCATGTTCATGTTACACCTCCGAGTGGCCTATGTTATGCCGGAGTGTTGATTAATTTCTGTTCCGGCAAATTTCAGGCGCTCGATATGTCCTATTTAGGAAAGGCCATGCAGGAATTTTTCGTGAATTTTGGCATGACTTGTGCTAGAATATGTAGGAAATATCGAGTGGCTGGATTTTCTAGAAAATTATTTTAACGACATTTCGGGTTGACATTAAGTCTGCCGAGGATCCATCACCGAAGGTCGAAAAATAAGCGAGAGAGGATGAAGAATCCCGACTGTTGTTGTGGGGGTCGTTTCTCCTTCTTTTCCTTGTGCTAGACCTTTGTTATGCACTAGGGAAAGAAGGAGTAACGACCATCACCGATGGTCGCAAATGTCAGAGAGTAGGAATCAGTGAGGGTGAGTCTTCACCATATAGACTCGACAGATCGATAGTCAATCCGTGATGAATAATAATGATCTAATTTAATTTTTATAGTACATATATTTAATTGTACAAGTTTAACATTTGAATTATGAACATAGGAAATGTCATACTCGGACGACGAAAGTCTCCCGGGGGAGTTCTCCTGGTGCCACGACGACCGGGGTTTCTGCGACAGGCCTCACCTCGACGAAGATCGGCGCTTCATCATTAAGCTCGAGGAGACCTTCGATTGTGATACGGTAAGCTAAGACGAAAAGTGTTTTTTTCGTAATTGCTCGACTTGTACTACTTCAACGTGTAATTTTTATCTTTTACAATTCGACTAGCTTATCCCATGCCATGTAAGACGCTATGTCTTAGAGAGGATGGGTTTTGAACATCATGAGAGGAATGAAACAAAGAAAATTAACGTAGGGACCCATCATGGTATGGATTTTGAGGTAAATATATACAATTCTAAGAGCGTATCCCATTTTGGTTGCCCGGGTTGGGAAGCACTTCGCAAGATGTATGATTTTCAAGAGGGTATTATTGTCACCATGGATCTGGGTGATCCTGACATCAACCAAGACAATTTGGACATTTGGGTCCTTGTTGATATGCTTTCAATTCTACCGCTTTGTGAGTTTCTCAAACATAGTTATTAACTAATTTATATTTTTCATTTCAAAATAGTTGACAGCTTATTTTCATTGTTCAAACAATGTGCGGAACATGGTAGACAGAACATATTACACCGATGGCTCTGAGTTAACTTATCAGGAGAAAAATCATCTGGTCGCATTTTGTACTGATCTTGAGAATTACAATATCTATAATAAAACTCCTCCACATTATGGTCAATACGTGCCACTAGTGCACGTGTTGAACTACCGTAAAATCCATGGAGATGCCATGGTAAGATTTTTTACTATTACGACATCCGTGCATCTTTTGCATAAATTCTTTTAAAACTTAACTACATTGCTAACTACGAAGTTATTACTTTGTTTTTCAATAGAAAATCCCGGATGATTGTGTGCCTCATCTGATGTATCAGAAAGGTCGCCTTAATGTTTTGAACATACAGCCAGGTCATCCTACGAATCTCACCTGTCCATATCGGATTTCTAAAAGAGATGGAGACATGAAAATCACAGAATGAAAAAAATGTATGGACAGTCATAAGGAGCTACTTGGAAGCAACATTGTGCGAAAGGCAAGAATTGGAGACAGGATAATCTCCATTCTCCATAATGGAGAGTCAGGGGCTATCTTGTTTTCTGCTATTTTACCTAAGAGAATATAGTAGGTCCTAAGAGAATTTAGTAGGTCCTATGAGGTACAATATTTATTATGTAGTACAATGTATTGGAGTTGACAATGAGGAGTAGTTGACTAGTGACCAACTTGCTATGTGATGTCTCATTGATGAAAACGATGATCATGAGGAGGTGTTAGATGACAATGATGTATTATAATGATAAGTTGTTAATGATATGATGATGATGATGATGATGATGAGATGATGATGATGATGATGATGATGACGATGATATTTATTATATCATTGGGTGAAAGAACCGCGGATTAGTTTCAAGTGGATGTCCATCCACTTGAAACTAGTCCACGGTTCTTTCACTCACTGATGTAATAACTCATTATGATGTAAAAACAATCTCTAAGTTGCTGTTGTATGAAAACTTGTACAAAGGTGTATGAATAACACGTGAAATAAAAATGAAATAAAATACGAAATAATAGTAGTAGCACGTGCAGGGAGAAGCGCTACTAGTAATTACCAGTAGCGTTGTTTGGAGAAAACGCTACTACTAAGTCGATATAGCAGTAGCGTCGGTTAACCCATGCTACTGCTAACCTTTAGCTGTAGCGCCATACCAGTAGCGCGCTATCCCGCGGTACTGATAGGCCTAAAACCCGCGTTGCTGCTAGGCTTTTCCCTAGTAGTGTGCAAGCTTAAACAATCCACAAAATTCATCCATATAGATCAAGTGCATATCAGGATGTTTAGTACCGTCTCCTACATAAGGATTAGCTAGCAGTTTCTCAACAAGACCAACAGGAATTTCATAAGCCACATCTTCAGTATCATCAATAGGTGCTGGAGAGGAAACTCTAGTAGTTTCCGGTCGAGGTGAAAATACACCGAACAAGCCTCTCAAAGTATTACTTTCCATAGTGACAAGTGATTGTAAATTTCAGCACGTAGCAAAAATGTTTCATCACCGATTTCCACTTACCAAAGACGTTTCACTCCCCGGCAATGGCACCAGAAAAGAATCTTGATGACCCACAAGTATAGGGGATCAATCGTAGTCCTTTCGATAAGTAAGAGTGTCGAACCCAACGTGGAGCAGAAGGAAATGGCTAGCAGTTTTCAATAAGGATATTTCTGGAAACACTGAAACAAGCAATAGCAAGTAGTATCATAGCAAGATAGTTTGTAACGAGTAACAAGTGACAAATGTGAATAAGGTGCAGCAAGATAGCCCAATACATTTTAGTGCAAAGACAGGCCGGAACAAGTACTTATAATGAGAGAAGCGTCCTTGAGGACACATGTGAATTTCATCTTGTCAATTTCACCATGTTCATACGATTTGCGTTTGCTATTTTGATGATTTGATATGTGGGTGGACCGGTGCTTGGGTGTTGTTCTTACTTGAACAAGCCTCCCACTTATGATCACCCCCTCCCGCAAGCATCCGCAACTACGAAAGAAGAATTAAGACAAAGTCTAACCATAGCATTAAACATGTGGATCCAAATCAGCCCCTTATGGAATAGCGCATAAACTGGGGTTTAAGCTTCTGTCACTCTAGCAACCCGTCATCTAATTACTACTCCACAATGAGTTCCCTTAGGCCCATGTATGGTGAAGTGTCATGTAGTCGGCGTTCACATGACACCACTAAGAGAATCACAACATGCATATCATCAGCGTAATTCGGAACAGATAGTCCACCAGGACCCTTTCCAACTATTACTTGTAAATCCTTAACCATATCAAGTATCTGATCACCAGTATGGAGGGCGGGCTTCTTCCGGTGATTGGACTCGCCTTTGAAATGTTTGCCCTTCTTTCGACATTGATGGTTGGTCGAAAGAAATAGACGATGTCCCAGGTACACATTCTTCCTGCATTTGTCCAAATATATACTTTCGATATGATCAAAACAGTGCGTTCATGTGCGGTGTCCCTTGTTTGTCTATTCTGAAAGGATACTAAGAGGAGGCCAATCATTGATGGTTACTAACAGCAACGCATGTAGGTGAAATTCCTCATACCACACACGTACACCTTCTCCATTCCACAGTTATAAAATTCTTCAACTAATGGCCTTAGTTACACATCAACGTTGTTGCCAGGTTGTATAGGGCATTGGATGAGCACTGACATTATAAAGAATTTCCACTTCATGCACAACCAAGGAGTAAGGTTATAGATAGATAGAGTGACGGGCCAGGTGCTATGATTGCTGCTCTGCTCCCCAAAATGATTAATGTCATTCGTGCTTAAACCAAACCATATGTTCCTTGCGTCACCTGCAAAGTCACATCACCTTCTCTCGATTTTTCTCCACTGCGACCCATCAGCGGGTGCTCTCAACTTTCTGTTTTTCTTACGGTCTTCTTTGTGCCATCGCATCAACTTGGCATGCTCTTTGTTTCTGAACAGGCGTTTCAACCATGGTATTATAGGAGCATACCACATCACTTTGGCAGAAACCCTCTGCTTGGGGCGCTCGCCCTCAACATCACCAGGGTCATCTTGTCTGATCTTATACCGCAATGCACCGCATACCGGGCATACGTTCAATTCCACATACTCACCGCGGTAGAGGATGCAGTCATTAGGGCATGCATGTATCTTCTGCACCTCTAATCCTAGAGGGCAGAGAACCTTCTTTGCTCCGTACATACTGTCAGACAATTCATTATCCTTTAGAAGCTTTTTCTTCATTATTTTCAGTAGCTGCTCAAATCCCTTGTCAGATATAGCATTCTCAGCCTTCCTTTCCAGCATTTCCATTGTGGTACCGTGCTTTGTGTTGCCATCTCTGCAATTTGGGTACAACGGTTTTTTGATATCCTAACATGGGATCGAACTTCAACTTCTCCTTTTCAGTCTCGCATACAGGGGTTGGCCCTTGGGAGTTGATGGAGCGTGGCCTTCCTCCGGTGGTGAATTGCTCGCTTGTCACGGTTGCATCCATGGCATGATCGGAGGTCATCGCTTGTTGTTTCGTAGTGTTTGTATCATGTCGATTTTCGTTTCTCTTATTTTCCTTCTTTCTTGTGGTGATGGTTGTAATGTGTGGTTGTTGCTTTATATATAAAGTGGGGTGAAAGCCTTTTCCAATATTGAAAGAAGCCGAAGCGAGTTTGAATTTGTCGCTATTTGATGAAACCAGATGTCACCATGCTTAACACGTATTTCTGAATTAAAATAATAATTTGATAAATGTGTATATTTCTATTAATACATGGCAATGCACCGTCATTCAGTTTTTTGCCCGTAGCAACGCACGGGCATTCTCCTAGTAGTTGTAATTAATCAATTTGCTGATAAGTTACATGCGTAAAAGAATAGGCTTGGCACTCGGCCTCGTTGCGGTCGGCGTCTTCCGTGGGAGCATGTTTAGGTTCTCGATTATGGTGTTCTCCGCTAACTTGGACTAGGAGCCCATCGCGACTCTTTCCTTGCTTGAAAAGGGCATGGCACCATTGCAGAGGTTGGTCAAGACCAACGACAAACTGGTCAGCTTGATGCTAGGAGAGTTACCTTCATCGCGGCGGTTTGCATGATGGTAAATATATAAGGCTACTTATAGTGGGGAGTATCATATATTAGTATCATTATGATACTAGTATATGATACTATCTTCAGAGTGCATGATATCATATAGTAGTATCATAGATGATCTTATTTATTGTCATGCATGACACAAAGTAGCATTGCATTTAACATGATATGGTATCTAGCAATGTTACTCTAACCCTCTTTTTCTTTTTTAATTCTCTGCCATGTCAGCGTGTTTGCTATTTCCAAGTGCACGATACTATTTAAGATACCACCACTATGACCAGCCTAATTGAGGATAAACAGAAGATTCCTTACCAAAAGTATTGATTTACGACGAGCGATGGTCCAGCCCGACTGAGCCGACCATTATGGGATTTATAGATGCATGGCCCACAATTAAAATTATGTGAATTAAATGGCCACCCACTATATACGTGAAAACTCGTGTCTAGATCCATCCACTATATCTCTGATCATGTAGGACAGTAGAATAGCCTTCTAATTGAATTGCATCCGACCGTGCACCAAATAAGTGAGCACAAGCGCTGCATCTAGCTTGGAAGATGTACATTGCACGCTGCAAATATGTCTACAACATTAAATGCAATGGGATCATCTAGGACCATGTAACAGCTCCATCCTCTCCAGCTTCATCCTTTGAGCCCACATATTTTGTGATGAATAAAAAATATCCACTCGCTAGGCACGTGTGGGATCATGGGCACGTGTGGGATCATCTAGTAGCTCCATCCTCTACAACATTGGTCTCATGGGCACGTGTGGGATCATCTAGTAGCTTCTTTACTGTCGTAAACCGAAGGGTAAATTTCCATAAATCAATTTGACTTGGATCCTATATGTATGCTACTCCCTCCTATCCGAAAAGACTGTCGTAGGATGTACCGCGACAACTTTGTGATGAATAAAAAATATCTACTCGCAAGGCTCTATACGTACAGCAGCACAAACAGACAATGTGGTGATGGGTCAAAACATCTGAACCCACCGACACAACTCAGGGATATATGCATGGTCAGAGATGGCGGACAGTGGTGCACACCAGAGCGGACCACATAAATAAAACCCAACCCCGCCAGGCATGAGCTACTAGATGTGACATTAAGTTTGTGAATTTAATCGCATCTAGTTCCACCCTCTATTTAACCTAGAATTCATGTATAGATCCACCCACTATTATCTCACAACTATCAGACTGCCAATATCTCTCTAAATTAGTTAATCTCTCTTTTTCTGTAGGTTGGATAATAGGATTGTTATTATAGGCCCATTGATTGGTACCATGCTACCAATAAGCCTTTGAATTAAGTTGGATATAGTCCCACCATATAATTGAACATAACAGCTCCAGCTGGTATGTAACACGTACTAATACTCTCCATATTTGAATGCCGTGCTATGGCATATTACTATGTAATGTCAAGAATTAATGGAGATATCAAGGATGCAGGAGGCCTGCCAAAGTCAGGAATGAAGATGTGTGACTACTATTTGGGGCTGACTATTGGAGGATTGGAGGATCGGAAGTCGCAACAACGGTGAGTGGCAGTGGCGGCAGGTTCGTGAGTGGGAAGAGGTTCATCAGAAATACAGATAGAAATTGCGGGATAGAGGACCTTGTATATTTTCTTGCTCGGATCTATACTTCTAGCTCAAACAAGTACAGTAGCACAAACGGACAATGTGGTGACGGGTCAAAACATCCGAGCCGACCATGTCTCCACCACCGACCAATAGAGCTCAGGGATATATGCATGGTCCAAGACGATGAAGAATGGCGCACAGCAGAGCAAACATGCAAATAGAACCCAACCCTGCCATGAGCGAGCTACTAGATGTGCCATTAAGTCTGTATATTTAATTGCATCTAGTTTAACCCACTATTTTACTTAAGGTTGACCTGTTGATCCACCCACTATTATCTCACAACCATCGGGCTGCCAATATCTCTCTAAATTATTAAGAATCTCCTTTTGTTAGGTTGGATAATAAGATTGTTATTATAGACCCATTGATTGTGACGACACTACCAATAAGCCATTGAATTAAATTGGATCTAGTCCGAGCAAATAATTAAACATAACAACTATAATGGCTACAGCTAGCTTGGCAGACGTACATTATTTCATGGGTGTATCCTGTTGATATGTCTCCTTATCTAGGACCATGTAACAGGTCAATCATCTCTAGATTGGGCCGCACATTCAGTCCACAGTAACCATGTGGTGATGTTCAATACATATAATAATCACTGACCTAATTTTCCATAGCTCGCTACTTTACTGTCGCAACTGCCTGGTCAGATCTCATAAACCTACTTGACTTTGATTTCTACATGTATGCAGTAATAGGATACAACCCTATACTAAGATTGGTTATGTTCAATATGGCGATTGGCGCGTTTGGTAATGCATCACAAAAAAACAACTAAGAAATTGTAAAAATGTACGAGAAACAGAGTACAAACAAAGGTATAATAATGAACTTATCTTAAAGCTAAAAAATAATATAATCATTCTAAGATTGCTAAAATGAACCCAAACGATACCATTTATTGTCAAAGTTTATCTCAAACTATCCAAATGAGTACATCAAATCATCATCAAATTACCTGCTAGTGGTCCAACCCCGAGTGCACTAGCTGTGGGCCGACATCATGCAGGAACGAAGGTTTCACAGCTCCACACCTATTGCTGGGACACATGCTAAATGATAAGCAAGAAAATTTTGCTCATTTCGCAGTATTTGTACTCGTACCAGAAACAACATCTAGTTCCGTTGAAATATTTCATCCATATTCATCAGTATCTTAGAATTACTACTGGTTAATTGGTCTTTAGCTGCGTTCAGTTGTCCATCATATCAGAACAAGGGCCCATGCAGTCTAAATACAAGTAGTTGATGTGTAATGCGTCCGTCACAAATTTATGGGCTTTAGTGAATGAGTTAATGTACATAGTTTAATAGCATATACATCATTATTAGTGACATACAAACCTGGAATTTGGAATTCACACAGAATATATGATGCATAGAACCTTAGTAAAAATTACTCCCTCCATTTTCAAAAGATCGTGCATAAATTAAGTAAGAAGTAAACATATAGTATGTTTTACCAATTATTTATATGAAAATATGAATACCAAAAGAATGTCACTAGACTAACCTTATATTTCCACGACATGTTTATTAAATCTTGTAAGCATTCATATTTTTTATACTATTGGCCTAGTTACAGAGCGTTGACTTAGACTAACATCTTATTTTTAGAAACAAAGGTAGAAATCAATAGGAGAGAGATGTTTCTACTACATAACGATTACCATATAGTACGTATGCTTATCGTCGAATGCCGTTTGGGATATGTAATGCACCCGCTCCTTTTCTGCGACGTATGGCTGCTATTTTACTAATTCTGTTGGGAAAAATAATCTAAGCATTTATGGATGATTTCTATTTCTGTGAAACTTCATTTCATAATTAAATAGATAATGTTAACAAAGTTTAGAGGACACCAATCAAATTCTTAATTGGGAAAATGCCAGTTTATGGTAACCGGGATAGATAAAGGAAAGATGAAAATGATTTAGAGATTTTCATATCCAAGTGATGTGAAAAACTAAGGAATTTATGTGGCCATGGAGGTTTTGACACAATTTTTATCTCCATTATTCTTAAGTTTCAAAACTGTTAACTAACCGTTTGCGGAAGGATATACCATATAATTTTAATGATGATTGCAGAATACTCCCTCTGTCCGAAAATACTTGTCCCAAAAATGGATAAAATAGATGTATCTATAACTAAACTAAGTGTAGATACATCCATTTCGAGGACAAGTATTCCCGAATGGAGGGAGTAGCTTTCAACTTCTTAAGGAAGACCTTGACCGGGGAGGAGGGCGTCCGGTGGCATGAGGAGTCGGTGGCACATGACGAACTACGCGTCCTCATTCAGCATTGAGAGTGGCCAGTCCCTGGGGCAGTAACCACTGGCAGCACCGCCGCTTCCACCCGCCTCCTCGTTTCACGCCATCACTGGTGGGAGTTTTGCGCGATGGATCTGTATGGGTGGTGGTGTTCGGCAGGGAGAGTGTGGCAGGGGTCTCCATGCCACCATTAAATATTAACTATGGCACGCTGCCATCCTTTCACGCCGGTATAAATACGGCGCAGTTGTGTCTATGGCTCTCGCATGTTCGGTGGCGTTGCGTCCCTTGCTGCCACGCAGACAGTCGCTAACTATTTGCGGCATCCACTTTTTCTCCACGCCGCTGAAATGAGCACTGGCATGGCAGCAGCTATATGTGCCACCAACTAAATGTCCAGCAGGGCCAAGTCGATCATTGTGCAGAACGTGCAGCCCGCACAGGGCCCATAAATTTTGAGGGCCCAATTTTTTTATATAAGACTATACTAGCAAACATGCCCCGGCGTTGCAATGGAAAAAACCTACTCTCCAGTAATCCAAATGGCTCAAAATCGCCCACAAGCATTCGACGTCATCAGAAACTCCTTGACTCTACAACATTATTGGAGATGTTGTGTAAAACATAAACATGCATGATTTCATAATTGTCATCAAAGTGACTACCTGATTGTGAGTGTCTCTTCACAACCTTACTGATGTTCCTCGGAGAGGCACAACAAATACCGCTTTAGATTTAAACCGACAAGGTCCATTTTATTTCTCAATGATAGCATGCAAATGTAACATCTAGCATCCAACAGGGTGGGCTACCGCCAATTCCACTTCTGAACTGCTGCTAACAAATATGTCGCATTGTGGTACGAGAAAAATATGCTTGCATTCTCCTAAAAGAATGCAACCCATCAAAGTAGATAAATACCAAACTGAAAAATGGTTATGATGAACAAGCGACATGCTTTCATGTGGAGAAAATATTGGACGACATGAACCTTCTACCATAACATTACTTAGGAATGGATGTGCTTAGTGTCAAGAATTCATGCATCAAATGTGACAAACAAAAAGGTGTAAACTACCACTGAAATGGAGAAATCAAATCATCCTACCACCTCAAAGCGTCATCGCCATTTGCGTGCAAACATCTTTTGCCCACCATCAACATCATTGTATCCCTGCAGCCTGCAAAATTCCTTTGACACGTATGACACAACCTCCGCTTCGTGCCCACGGCCACTTTTTTTTTGAGTTTGTAAAAGAAAACTTTGCAATTAGGACATTTTCTAAACAAAGTTATTTATAGCCTTCATCTGATGGCTGAATAAGAAGCAAAACCTCAACATTGATACTCAAGGGTCAAGGCACTAACAAAAGGAGTCACCGGATCAGGCATTTACAATAAGTTTTCTATGGAGTTGGCATCACACTGACCATATTTGTAGCCTCCGGTATCAATTATCACAGAGAATGAAAGCAATTATAAATTTAGTTATGAAGGAAGATGTTGAAATAGCAATAAGGATATACAACCAGATATCTGAATTACATGAGAGATCAATCACTCTGAAAAAAGGACCCCCTCGTCACAAACTGCTGTGATCATGTTTTCTCCAATTGAAACGCAGAAACAGTGGTGAGCAAAATAAAACAAAAAATCACGAGCTGGCCAAGGCTGCTAAATTTGCACTAAGCATACTCCAGGTTGCTGAACGTCCGGAGGCAGCTGGTCAAGCAGCGTCTTCCATATAATTAACATTAACATAAGAAACGAATTTAGTATCAGTTATGACATCAATGTCTAGCTATAGTTACGGATGGTTAGATCATAATGAGGTGCACCCCTTCCACACTGCATCCAATCCCAATAGAACCCACGCGACACACCTCTGTGTCTCTTTGAGAGAAGCTGATAAGCAGACGAAGAGGAGGCAATAATGGTGGCTGCAAGCCTGCAACACATCCTTTAATTTCTTCTTCCTCCTCCTCCTCCTCTACGTCCCTTCAGTGCCTTGCTCCTGCCCCACCACTACTTTCCATACTTCCTCCTCCATCTCCCTGCCGTGTGGCTCTCCCTCTCCCGCTTCCCTCGTCTAGCCCTGTTCGGTAATGGTCCGCTCCCGGAATCTGCGGAGCGGGTGACTGGCAAGTCCACCATTTTGACCTACGGCTCCGCCAACTCCGCTCCGGGAGCTGTGGAACGGAGCGATGCCGAACAGCCCCTTACGCTCCTCACGGCCGCCTCTGCCGCATGATTCGCCACTGTCAGGCACCTCGCCCTAACCTGCTTGCGAATCTTGAAAGACCATCTCCTCTCCCTCAATGACTGCCTCATGACCGATGAAGACGACAAGGGCCTCAATCTCGAGTCACTCGACTGCGCCTGTGATGCGCTCCGAGAGTGCGCTACCGCGATGGCAGCAGGCCTGGACGAAGTTAGCAACAACACGGACTGTGTCGTCCTAGGAGACGGAGCGCTTGGCGATGAAGCCAGCGAGGCCGCCGGCTAGACGAAGGACCCCTGCGGGAGGTGAATCGAGGCAGGGCAAGGTCGGGCCGCCTCCCATGCATGGCTGCTAGGCAGCAAAGCAGCATGATGGCGTGAGGATCGAACATGGGCGTTGAGATTCATCCTGATGCTTCCTTCCCCGGTCGGCTCGGCAGTCTCACGTCATCCTCCATTGAGCTAGGCGTCGCTTGTTGTGTCCTCCACCCGTCATCGGATCACACGGGGACGGAGGTCGGGCCGTCGGGAGATGCTTCCTCGCTGGATAGATGCGGCGCTTGGCGTTCGTGGCGAGCGACGGCAGGCAGTGCTAGTTACTTATTTCAGAATCTATATGGTCAAATTCGGTTCCAAATCCAATACCTATAACTACTACGTATTACAGATACGTTTCAATCACGGTTTCCTCGTCAATAATTTTTTTGCTTTAGCCTCATGCGACGTGAGAGGATCCGGGCAACAAATAGGGTAGGGGTCCTCCTGTTATGTAGATCTACTTTTATATCTCGGCCATCATTCCTGATATTAACGTAAATTCAATGAATATAAAAGGGTGACTTATGGAAAACTATAAATCCATCCGTCCTTTAATACTAGGTAAAGATACCAAACGCTAGGAGCAACTCTAGTTGACTAGCGCTCCTTCGAGAGCTTCCCACCGCTCACTTGGGGTGGGCAAAGAGTGCGCCACTTCACGCGCTCTTTGCAGCGGCCACCTGTCGTGCTCTGGGCACTCCCTCCGAATTTTTTTCCTATGTGTTTTCGACTTTTTATACGGTTTTTTCCTGAATTTTTCGGCCTTTTCGTTTTCTACCGGTCTTCCTTAGCTTTTGGACAAAAAAATTAAATTCTTTTTGAATGTAAAACATATTTTTTCTTTAATGAGAGGCGCAGTTTTGCTTCCGCGAGAAGCACGGTTTTGCTATCGCGAGAGGCATGGCCGTGCCTCTCAGAAACGGGAAAAAATATTTTCTTTTTTTTTTACTTTCACAAGAGGCACGGTTTTGCTTCCACGAGAGTCACGGTTTTCCTTTGCTAACGCGAGAGGTATGGTTTTTCTTTTGCGAGAGGAACGGCCGTGTCTCTCGGAAACAGAAAAAACGTTTTTTTTTATCTTTTCCTTCGGCGAGAGGCACAGTTTTGCTTTTGTAAGTGGTACGGCCGTGGCCGTGTGTCTCTCTGAAAGGAAAAAAAGTACTCCCAGTTCGGTTTTTTGTTCGTATTTTTGTGAAAAAATAAGTTCGTCAAAACCTAGCAACATGGTTCGAGATCTGGACGCATGGTTATTATCCTTTACCGTGAGGCCTCTTGGTAAAGGTTCTAGGTTCCACTGGTTGGTGCACGTTTATCGAAGCGCCTCCCGGTAAAGGGTGCATGCTGGTCCAGTTTCAGAATCTTTACCGAGAGGCACCCTCGGTAATGGTGTGCCCAACATCATTTTCCATTTCATTTTTGTTTCTTTCCTGCAGCTAAACATATACAGCAGCATCATATAGATCATCACACATAGAACATGTCACGTATAGGCATCATTGAACAAGAAAGCAATGATTCTGGAAAATATTACACATAAAAGCAATAGTGCATAAAAGGTGAAATAGTAGTCAAGACACTCGACTACCACAAGTTTACAAGTCTCAAGATGCAAGAGTTCTCAAGCACATACAAGGAACAGTTTGAAACAGAACATAACATGAAGTTCACGCGATTTTGGAGATCGGAGTGATAACATCAACATTAGAAGGCATCATTCCGTTTCCTGCCCCAACTCCACCAACTTGAGGTGGAACTACCGGAACATTGTTCGACCCTTGTGATGGGTTGAGCTGTGAAGGATTGACCTAGTGAGATAAATGCATATGGTAATGCCGAAAATGGTGGTAGAAATAGTTTGAACAAAACTCACAATGTTCCGCTCCAGCGTCGGTGGCATCTCTGGCACTGGTTGGCCTTGCATGGATTAAAGATTGGCCACCATATGTTGTAAAGACTTCACTATATCATCTTGTGCCTTTAGCTTGGCCAGGTCTTCATCTCATTCTTTCTCGGTGTCAATCAACCGAGTCTACAATATGGCAATGCAAATGTCATTCATGTTGAAATGAAAATATGCAGCACCATGAAGGATCAATGAAGAAGCACTGACCTGAATATCCTTAATAATGCTCACGGAATGTGGTACGTGACGCTCTACGGTAGGAGTAGAGCCAGTACTCATAGCACAGAGCGTGTTGACTCTCAGAAGGGAGGAGGTTAAGACAGAATCGAGGTGAAGTGCCATCCGGCCATTCGGTCTACCGCCTGCCGTGGCAATGGCCACAAGAGGGTCAAACGGTAGCACGTGAGGATCAGCCTCTTGCCCGTACATCTCCTTCAATTTTTTGGTGTAGTTCTCTCCATCTGACCAGGCTTTAGAGCTGATCCCACGGTTTTGATTTTCGGCCGAGAAAATCATATTTCGGCCGAAATTCGGCCGTCTCGCTTGGGCCTGGTAAAAGTCTTTGTCAGCTGAATTTTTCGGCCCAGTTTGAATTTTTTTGGCCCAGCCCAGCTTCCGGAGGCTTCCCATTACGCTTGCCTCAGCCAAAACGATCGAAACGAACACCCAAACCCTAAACAATCTTATTTTCTCCTCCTGTGTTGTGCGGCGGCGGCGCTGCGCACTGGGCACAGCAGCCACGCGTCCATGTCTCGTCCCCGTCGGCCCCCCAACTCACGCCTGCTGCTCCTGCATCGTTCGCTCCTCCGCGACCCCTGCCGCACGCCTCTGCCGGCTGCCGCTGAAGCCGTCCGCAACTCCTCCCTAACTCTGCTAAAGACTGTGGTACGTGCATGTCTTTTCTGTGAGGCCTTGTTCGCTCGATGGTCGACGCAATTAACAAACCTTCTCCTTTCCGTTTGTTCTTGAAGGCTGCTCCATGGCGATCTCACGTCTTTGTTTGCGAAACCTGTTGTTGTGGACTGTGTACAGGGAACTTTTTATGCTGATTTTAATCCCCGGTGCTAGTCTGCTAATCATTATATTTTCTACTTCCCAGATTTATGTTGGACTTCTATCTTTGGTATCAGTTGATTTCAATTTTTTGGTTAAATTTCAATCAAATTCAAATTTTGGTTTAACAATTTCGTCCGAGATTTTACCGGAATATTTGAAATGACCGAATTTCGGCCATCTCGGTCATGGCCGAGAAAATTCACAAACCGAAAGCCAAAACACAGGCTGATCCAGTCCCTCTCTGGGTGGAGAGGGTCCTTGTCCTTGTCGTCTTTGGTACGTTTGTTGGTTCATGCCTCGAAAAAAGAGATTTCCTTGCCAGTGTCTTCTTTGTGCAAAAGAAAGCGATACAAACAATCAAGGAAATGCTCACAAATGAAAGAGAACATGATGAAAAGAAAAGGATGTGGTTGCCTACATGTTTGCAGACGACACCTGGGATGGTGAGGTTGCTTTGACGGTGTCCTGGACAACCCATCAACTTACGTCGTTCAAATATTGCTTTGTGTTCATTCTAACACCCTGGATTTTTTCACCGTTCGACGATCTTCTCCCAGCCTGGACATTTGTCAGCACACCACGAGGAATCACCTATAAATTAAAAAATACATCTTAGTAAGGATTCTAATTTTGCGGTAATGTAGGGAATAGCAAGCATCCATCTTCACTTGCCTTGAAGTAATTGTTCCGTGAAAGATGCTTCCCTCGAGCCTCCTGTTTGGAAATCTTCTGGTTGAGATAGTCCGTGTGATACTTGACCACTAACCGGACGCGCTCCTCATAGTGCATGGCGTGGACTAGTTTCTTGGCAATATTCTGAACCACCACATTTGCACGATCCTTCTGACCCTCAACGCATGTATAGAAATCCTACAGACATGCATACATGTGAGAAGGGTAAACTCATGACTGGCAAATTTAAACCTTTTGGTATTGACATTTAGGTGTTGGAAAGGACTTACCAGAAATCGTTGACCCCTCGCAAGGCTCTGTTATCATAAACCCTCTAACACATATCCAGGAAATCCGGTGCGAGTTTGGCAAAGTGACCAGTCCAGGATAATTTAGCCTACACAGACCCTCAATGATGCCACTCGGCGACCATGGCAGACACCTCTCACCACCTTTTACCAAGCTCCTGCATTACGAAGAGTGAAGTCATATTATATGTGAGGAAATGACAAAAGATACAATTTATATGGGATGAGTCGAGATAACCACTTACTTATCTCCCACTGGTTTAATCAACACGTCTCTATGCACATATGGACGTTTTGGAAGCTTTGAAGGACCACGCAGCCACACTTTCCCTTTGAAAATAGTGCTGATAGTCGAACCGCTCGGTTGCGAGCCACTCACCTCGCGGTGCATCAGAGGCTCCAGGAGAAGAAAGGGTGCTCTACTCCGGGCTGCTTTACGTACTCCTCGTCCGCCTACTCCCCCTCCTCGTCTGCCTCCTCCTCATGCCTCACCTACTCCGCCTCCTCGTCCCCCTAATCTCCCTCCTCGTCCGCCTACTCCCCCTCTTTGTCCGCCTCCTACTCCTGCCTCACCTACTCCGCCTCCTTGTCCCCCTACTCCCCCTCCTC
>NC_041393.1:12198051-12201120 GCF_002162155.2 Triticum dicoccoides
CTCCTCCTGCCTCACCTACTCCCCCTCCTCTCCGCCTCCGCCTCTCTGCCTCCTCCTCCTCCTCCTACCCCGCCTCCTACTCCACCCCCACGTGCTACTCGACCTTGTTTTGCACGGTTTTTCGGACGGGTGTCTAGACCCGCCGATCGTTTGGCCTTCTTGGCGGTTGTGGCAACCAATGAAGGAGCGGCCACCGCTTTCACCATTCGAGCAACTTGATCATTGTACAGAGTTGTCACTTTTTTCAGACTTTCCTTTGGATTCTTGTTGCTACCTGTCATGTTTCAATTGCCTCATACGAAGAAGAACAAACCGGTTAGTACAGATGATACAACTTGATGTAAAAACAATAAACATATCACATATGAAGAATAAATGGAATTGTCACAATGATACATATAGTTGGTACACACACAAATACATAGAGTTGTTGCACACATGAATACATAGAGTTGTTGCACACACGAATACATAGAGTTGTTACACACACGAATACATAGAGTTGTGACACACATACATAGAATTCTCACACGATTACATGGAGTTGTTAGAAATAAGGGTCAATATTAAGTGCAACATTTGGATCAGGGCTTTCATCATCGCTATCACGTTTGTTCATACATTCATCCTCGAAGACTTCAGGGGGGCCCTCATCCTCATCTTGCCCCATGTGCCATCGCATAAGTAATGCCAAATCTCGAGGGTCAGAAACATCCTGTTATTCGTCCTCCGCATTATCTACTTCCATGTTATCCATGGCCTCATGTTCCATAGCATCATCTTCGTGATGCATACCATCATCTTCCACTGCATCATCTTTGTCTTCGTGAGTGTCTGCTTCTTGAAAGAACTCTCCCTCGTATGTGTTTGGGTTTATATGGTAATCGTCCTTGTTCGGGGCAGGTACCTTGATACGCGGGGGTACCTTCTACACGACATCCCACTTCAAGAGATCGATATAGTCTGTAGATCTGCACGCGTATGGGAGAAAAAACACTTGTGTAGCCTGTTGAGCCATAATATAGACATCATTTCCTGCATATTTCGATGCTTGTTCAACTTCGACCAAGCCAATACTATGGGTTTGTCTCACTTTCTTAGGATTGAGCCAACTGCGTCTGAATACGATGGGCTTCACACCTTTCCCATCAAGATTTTCCTCGAGAGCACCTAACTCATCCTTAAGCTGGGCACCGGTCATAATAGGCGGTGGCGGGACATCAACAGTAACACCTTTTTGGAAGTGCACAGTGTCTTGTCTGTATAGGTGATGAAGAGGAAGGAACTGCCGATGTTGGTCAACGCATACATACGTGTGACCCTTAGCCAGCCAAATGGAAGTCACACGATGTCGACACATCGGGCAAGGCCACTTCCCCTTTACACACCAACCACAAAATATCGCACATGCCGGTAGGTCATGTAGCAATGTGTGGTACCAGATATGCATATTGAAGTGTTTCTTTGAAACGGCGTCGTATGTCTGGACCCCATTGTTCCAAGCAACAAGTAAATCGTCCACCAATGGCTCCATATACACACTCATATGCTTCCCGGGATAGTTAGGACCTGGAATTATCAACGTCAGGAACATGTGATGTCGTTGCATGCAAACGCCAGGGGGCAAATTCAGGGGGATAACATATACTGGCCAACAACTGTATGTGGCAGCAATCAAACCATATGGATTGAACCCGTCGGTTGTTATCCCAATAGCTACACTCTTCCAGTTATCTGTTTTCTTATGAATTTCAACAAATTTCTTCCATGCTTCACGATCCCATGGATGCTGCATCTTTTTTGTATTATACATCTTCCCTTCGGCTGCCCATCTCATATATTGGGCAGTTTCCTCGGTCATATAAAGCCTCTGGATCCTTTCTATGAATGAAAGATATTGAAGGATATTGACGGCAACTGTGAGCTGCCTCTTGCTACCATCATCATCTATTACCTCAATATACCTAGAGGACTTGCACTTGACACAATAATTCATATCTTTATGTTCATTTCTAAATAACATGCATCCGTTTGGACAAGCATGTATTTGCTCATACGGCATCTTCAGTGAACCGAGGATTTTGTTCGACTCGTACATGTTCTTTGGCAATATATTTTCTTTAGGAAATAGGCTAGCAATGACTGACAATAACTCATTAAAGCAAATTATGCTCATGGAATGGTTTGCCTTCAGGGCCATTAGGCGTGCGATGCCATCTAGTTGAGTAACCTCTGTATGGGCGTGAAGGGGTTTCTGTGCTGCAAACAAAGCTGCATGATACTCTGCTGGGCTTTCCGACGGCTCCCCAGAGTTTGGGTCCTCCTGCGGATCCGCACCGCAGATGTCATCTAACAGGTTTTCAATCCGAGTATCATATTCGCCGGTGCGTTGTCGCACCACCTCCACCCAGGATTGTTCTATCTCACCGTGAAAGATCCACTGGTAATAGCCTGGCGTAAACCCATATTTACCTAAGTGTTTACTCATAGTAATCGTATATATTTTAGTCTGGTTATCACACTCCGTGCATGGGCACCAAATTCCACGAACTGGCGTTTCTCCAGCAAATACTAATTCTAGGAAATCATTGGTCTTCGACCTCCACTCAAGGGTCATACCCTCCATGCTGGGATGTCCGGTGTACATTCACTAACGTTCTTCCATCCTCTGATATAAAGTGAAACACACACATAATTTTTTTATGTAACAAGTGGTTCCATCAAGTTTTACGACATGCACTGAGCAATGTAATAGGTGAAGATAGCTCCTAATCCCACCCGAGAATGTGTAGGCTGGGTCCGCTTCCATGCCGTACTCCGACCCGAGACAAAATTTTGATAGCACCTCCCCGCTGTTCTCCAAATACACGTCTCAGCAATAAGCCAAGAGGATGTGTATCTAGAGAACAACAAGGAGACACTGTCAAAATTCTGTCTCAGATCGAAGTACAGCATGAAAACATCCCGCCTACACATCCTCGGGCTGTCCATGGAAAACATGGACAATTCGAAAGAGTTGTGGTTATAAATATGCAAAGACTTGCATATTTATAGATACAACCCTTCCGA
>NC_041393.1:12202042-12203188 GCF_002162155.2 Triticum dicoccoides
TCGAGAGCCACTTAAAGAGACACTCGGTAAAAGGCTAAACCTAGATCTTTGGGGCTTTTCTGAGAGCCTCACCGACAGTGGTTATTGAGAGCAGCTTATCGGCTCTCGGTAATGTCCACCTTTACCAAGAGAGCCTCTCAGTAAAGCATCTAACCTAGATCTTTTCCCTTCATGTGCATTCTCGATAATATGTATTATACTTTTTCTTGTTGTTTTCTTCCATGCTTGGCAAAAAACCTTAGCACATCATAATTACTGTCTTGTGTTTTCTTTTTTAGATGACGCTCGCCTAGTTCTACAGACAGGCACACCTCCGGTGGCCCCGACAATCTAGGGCATTGTTCGGCACCTACAGTGGGTAGGCCACGGGGAATAACTGCTTCTTCTTGTTAGTGCATGTCATCGCGAGATGACAGACCAAGTCTAGGCCCATTCTATCATGGGATCACCCACCGAAGACTTTGTCTAGCGGACGAACGCAGCTAGTCCTCGATGTTCTCGCCCCGTCTGTGTGGTTTGTGAGGCACGTGCCACGTCAAACATGTGCATTGCTTATTCAAATAGCACACCACCCCTGCATGCATATGCATGGGCAACACGCATGTAGGGGTGCCCCCCCCTTGGGCGGTCTCTAGATCGAGCACCCATCCGGTGGCCCCGGCGGTCTAGGGCGTTGATCGACATCGAGAGGGTGTAGTCCACGGTGAATAACTGATTCTACCTGTTAGTGCATGTCATCCCGAGAAGACAGACCAAGTCAAGGCCCATTCTTTGAGATGGTCTATGGCTATCGAGAGGGAATGTGTCGGTTTGTGCTGGAACTGCGGGTCCGGTTACTCTGTTGGCCTTGAAACTTCTCGTGCTCTCAATGGAGGCCATCACATGTATATGCATGGGCCATCCGGTGGCCCCTACGGTCTACGAAGTTGACCGACACCGAGAGAGGGGGTAGGCCATGGTCAACAACTTCTTGTTCTCATGTTTTGTACTTTACACTCTTTAAAGTTGTCTCTCGGTGCCGGTCTAGGAAGTTGACCGGCACCGAGAGAGGGGCTAGGCCACGGTCAACGACTGATTCTTCTCATGTTTTCTTTAATTTACACTCTTTAAAGTTGAATTTTCAACAAATCTAACCCAGAAAGCATA
>NC_041393.1:12204163-12204798 GCF_002162155.2 Triticum dicoccoides
CCCCCCCTCGGGCGGTCTCTAGATCGAGCACCCATCCAGTGGCCCCAGCGGTCTAGGGCGTTGATCGACATTGAGAGGGTGTAGTCCACGGTGAATAACTAATTCTACCTGTTAGTGCATGTCATCCCGAGAAGACAGACCAAGTCTAGGCCTGTTCTTCGATATGGTCTATGGCTATCGAGAGGGAATGTGTCGGTTTGTGCAGGAAGTGCGGGTCCTGTTACTCTCTTGGACTCGAAACTTCTCGTGCTCTCAAAGGAGGCCATCGCATGTATATGCATGGGCCATCCGGTGGCCCCTACGGTCTAGGAAGTTGACCGGCACTGAGAGAGGGGGTTGGCCACGGTCAAAAACTTCTTCTTCTCATGTTTTTTAATTTACACTCTTTAAAGTTCTCTCTCGGTGCCCGTCTAGGAAGTTTACCGGCACCGAGATAGGGGGTAGGCCATGGTCAACAACTGATTCTTCTCATTTTTTTACTTCACACTCTTTAAAGTTCTCTCTCGGTGCCGGTCTAGGAAGTTGACCGGCACCGAGAGAGGGGGTAGGCCACGGTCAATGACTCGTTCTTCCCATGTTTTCTTTAATTTACACTCTTTAAAGTTGAGTTTTGAACAAATCTAACCGAGAAAGCA
>NC_041393.1:12205007-12212523 GCF_002162155.2 Triticum dicoccoides
ATCAAATATCATATACAAAAAACAGAGTGCCAAACAAAAACACAAAGAGAAGGAAAACAAAAATTAGAGCAGTGGTTACTGAGAGCCTATTATCGGCTCTTGGTAATGGCCACCTTTACCGAGAGCGACTCTCGGTAAAGCATCTCTTCTAGATCTTTTCCTTTCGTGAGCATTCTCGATAATACGTATTATAGTTTTTCTTCTTGTTTTCTTCCATGCTTGGCAAACAACATTAGCACATCATAATTACCATCTTGTGATTTCTTTTTCAGATGACCCTCGCCTGGTTCTACAGACCGGCAATCCTCCGGTGGCCCCCGACGGTCTAGGGCGTCGTTCGGCACCGAGAGGCGGTAGGCCATGGGGAATAACTGCTTCTTCGTGTTAGTGCATGTCATCGCGAGATGACAGACCAAGTCTAGGCCCATTCTGTCATAGGATCACCCACCGTTGACTATGTCTCGCGGACGAACGCAGCCGGTCCTCGACGTTCCCGCCCCGTTTTTGTGGTTTGCGAGGCACGTGCCACATCAAAGATGTGTGTTGCTTATTCAAATAGCACACCACCCCTGCATGCATATGCATGGGCCACACGCATGTAGGGGTGCCCCCCCCCCCCTCGGGCGGTCTCTAGATCGAGCACCCATCCGGTGGCCCCGGCGGTCTAGGGCGATGATCGGCATCGAGACGGTGTAGTCCACGGTGAATAACTGATTCTCCGTGTTAGTGCATGTCATCCCGAGATGACAGACGAAGTCTAGGCCCGTTCTTCGAGATGGTCTATGGGTATCAAGAGGGAATGTGTCGGTTTTTGCAGGAAGTGCGGGTCCTTTTACTCTTTTGGCTTCGAAACTTCTCGTGCTCTCAAAGGAGGCCGTCGCATGTATATGCATGGGCCATCCGGTGGCCCCCACGGTCTAGGAAGTTTACTGGCGCCGAGAGAGGGGGTAGGCCACGGTCAACAACTGCTTCTTCTCATGTTTTTTACTTTACACTCTTTAATGTTCTCTCTCGGTGCCGGTCTAGGAAATTGACTGGCACCGAGAGAGGCGGTAGGCCAAGGTCAACAACTAATTCTTCTAATTTTTAAATTTACAATCTTTAAAGTTCTCTCTCGGTGCCGGTCAAGGAAGTTGACCGGCACCGAGAGAGGGGGTAGGCCACGGTCAACAACTGGTTCTTCTCATGTTTTTTTAACTTACACTCTTTAAAGTTGAGTTTTGAACAAATCTAACCTAGAAAGCATATATATATATCTATGAGTGCATCAAAAGTCTTTTATCAAAAAAATTCATCAAAAGTCAATGCATTTTCAAACTTTGGTCGTAAAAACATATGAAATATCATACACAAAAAGAGAGTGCCAAAAAAAAGACAAAGAGAATGAAAACAAAAAATTAGAGCAGTGGTTACCGAGAGCCGATTATCGGCTCTCGGTATTGGCCCCTTTACCGAGAACGACCCTCGGTAAAGAACCACATCTAGATCTTTTCCCTTCGTGTGCATTCTCGATAATACATATTATAGTTTTTCTTCTTGTTTTGTTCCATGCTTGGCAAACAACCTTAGCACATCATAATTACCGTCTTGTGTTTTCTTTTTCAGATGACCCTCGCCTGGTTCTACAGACCCGCACCCCTCCGGTTGCCCCGAGGGTCTAGGGCGTCGTTCGGCACCGAGATGGGGCAGGCCACGGGGAATAACTGCTTGTTTGTGTTAGTGCATGTCATCGCGAGATGACAGACGAAGTCTAGGCCTGTTCTGTCATGGGATCACCCACCGAAGACTCTATCTCGCGGACGAACATAGCTGGTCCTCGATGTTCCTGCCCCGTCTGTGTGGTTTGTGAGGCACGTGCCACGTCAAAGATGTGCCTTGCTTATTCAAATAGCACACCAGCCCTGCATGCATATGCACGGGCCACACGCATGTAGGGGTGCCCCCCCCTCGGGCGATCTCTAAATCGAGCACCCATCCGGTGGCCCCGGCGGTCTAGGGCGTTGATTGGCATCGAGAGGGTGTAGTCCACGGTGAATAACTGATTCTACCTGTTAGTGCATGTCATCCCGAGAAGACAGACCAAGTCTAGGCCTGTTCTTCGAGATGGTCTATGGCTATCGAGAGGGAATTTGTCGGTTTGTGCAGGAAGTGCGGGTCCTATTACCCTGTTGGCCTCGAAACTTCTCGTGCTCTCAAAGGAGGCCATCGCATGTATATGCATGGGCCGTCCGGTGGCCCCTACGGTCTAGGAAGTTGACCGACACCGAGAGAGGGGGTAGGCCACGGTCAACAACCTCTTCTTCTCATGTTTTTTTACTTTACACTCTTTAAAGTTCTCTCTCGGTGCCGGTCTAGGAAGTTTACCGGCACCGAGATAGGGGGTAGGCCACGGTCAACAACTGATTCTTCTCATTTTTTCTTTACACTCTTTAAAGTTCTCTCTCGGTGCCGGTCTAGGAAGTTGACCGACACCGAGAGAGGGGGTAGGCCACGGTGAACGACAAGTTATTCTCATGTTTTCTTTAATTTACACTCTCTAAAGTTGAGTTTTGAACAAATCTAACCCAGAAATCATATATATATATATATATATATATATGAGTTCATCAAAAGTCTTTTATCGAAAAAATTCATCAAAAGTCATGGCATTTTCAAACTTCGGTCGTAAAAAATATGAAATATCTTAGACAAAAAAGATAGTGCCAAACAAAAACACAAATAGAAGGAAAACAAAAAATTTGAGCAATGGCTCTCGGTAATGTCCACCTTTACCGAGAGAGCCTCTCGGTAAATCATCTAACCAATATCTTTTCCCTTCATGTGCATTCTCGATAATACGTATTATACTTTTTCTTGTTGTTTTCTTCCATGCTTGGCAAACAACCGTACCATCATAATTACCGTCTTGTGTTTTCTTTTTCAGATGACCCTTGCCTGGTTCTACAGACCGGCACCCCTCCGGTGGCCCCGAGGGTCTAGGGCGTCGTTCGACACCGAGAGGGGGTAGGCCACGGGGAATAACTGCTTCTTCGTGTTAGTGCATGTCATCGCGAGATGACAAACCAAGTCTAGGCCTGTTCTGTCATGGGATCACCCACCGAAGACTCTATCTTGCGGACGAACGCAGCTGGTCCTCGATGTTCCCGCCCCATCTGTGTGGTTTGTGAGGAAGTTGACCGGCAGCGAGAGAGGGGGTACGCCACGGTCAACGACTCGTTCTTCTCATGTTTTCTTTAATTTACACTCTTTAAAGTTGAGTTTTGAACAAATCTAACCCAGAAAGCATATATATATATATATATATATATATATATCTATGAGTGCATCAAAAGTCTTTTATCGAAAAAATTCAACAATGACATTTTCAAACTTTGGTCGTAAAAACATATCAAATACCATATACAAAAAAGAGAGTGCCAAACAACAACACAAAGAGAAGGAAAACAAAAAATTAGAGCAGTGGTTACCGAGAGCCGATTATCGGCTCTTGGTAATGGCCACCTTTACCGAGAGCGACTCTCGATAAAGAATCTCATCTAGATCTTTTCCCTTCGTGTGCATTCTCAATAATATGTATTATAGTTTTTCTTCTTGTTTTCTTCCATGCTTGGCAAGCAACCTTAGCACATCATAATTACCGTCTTGTGTTTTCTTTTTCAGATGACCCTCGCCTGGTTCTACAGACCGGCACCCCTCCGGTGGCCCCCGACGGTCTCGGGCGTCGTTCGGCACCGAGAGGGGTTAGGCCACGGGGAATAACTGCTTCTTCGTGTTAGTGCATGCCATCGCGAGATGACAGACTAAGTCTAGGCCCTTTCTGTCACAGGATCACCCACCGAAGACTCTGTCTCGCGGACGAACGCAGCAGGTACTCGACTTTCCCGACCCGTTTTTGTGGTTTGTGAGGCACGTGCCACATCAAAGATGTGCGTTGCTTATTCAAATAGCACACCACCCCTGCATGCATATGCATGGTCCACACGCATGTAGGGGCCCCCCCCCCTCGGGCGGTCTCTAGATCGAGTACCCATCCGGTGGCCCCGGCGGTCTTGGGCGATGATCGACATCGAGAGCACTACTAGGAAAAGGCCTACTAATGGCGCACCAGTTTTGCCTACTAATGGCGCATCACTGGTGCGCCATTAGTATCACGCCACTAGTATTTGTTACTAATGGCGCACCACAGGTGCGCCATTAGTATCTGGTATACTAATGGCGCATCACCCAGTGCGCCATTAGTATATAACACCATGCGCCATTAGTATGCCTCCCAGGGCCATATTTAACCATGTGCTTTGGCACACTAATTGCGCACTTCGGATGGATGCGCCATTAGTATACTTGGCATACTAATGGCACACTTTGTAGTGATGCGCCATTAGTATGAATATTAGGTTTTATTTTTTTTACTTTTCTGATTTTTGCAGAGGTTACAAAATATATTATTTGACTGAATATAGACAGTAGCACACAGCAACAGCAGATTCATCGAATACAATAGAAGATTAGTCTCCGTACAATTCATCATATTAGTCTCCGAATTCAAAAGACCGAACAAAGATAAAACATTACAAGTCTCGAGACCGCGAGTATCGAGTTTGTCGGAAGTAACACTAATCCTAAAAAGTCCTACTAATCATCATCATACAACTTCTACAATCGTCATCTTGATAGTCATCGAACCAACCCTACTTAATTGTTCTTAGCACATGATCATCAGTATTAGGAAGGACATAAATACCCTATTTAAGCTAAAATAGCATAAAACAATATAGACCCTGACTCTCCATTATGGAGAATGGACAACATCCTGTCTCCGGTTCATGCGCTCCACTTCCTTTTGCTCCCAAGAAGCTCCTTACGACTGTCCATACATTTTTTCCATCCTTTGATTTTCATGTCTCCACTTCTTTTAGAAATCTCGTATGGATAGTTGAGATTCGTAGGAAGACCTGGCTGTATGTTCAAAACATTAACACTACCTTTTTGATCCATCATATGAGGCACACAATTCTCTGGGATTATCTGTTGAAAAACATAGTAATAACTTCATAGTTAGCAATGATGTACTAGTTTTAGAAGTATGCAAAAGATGCACGGATGTCGTAATAGTAAAAATCTTACCAGGGTATCTCCATGGTAGTTACCGTAGTTGAACACATGCACTAGTGGCACGTATTTACCATAACGTCGAGGAGTTTGATTGTGGATAGTGTAATTCTCAATGTCAGTACAAAATCCGACCAGATGATTTTTCTCCTTGTAAGTTGTTAACTCGGAGCCATCGGTGTAGTGGGTTTTGTCTACCATCTCCCGCACATTCTTTGAACAATAAAAATAAGCTGTCAATGGAAATAAGCTGTCAACTATTTTGAAATAAACAATATAAATTAGCTAATAACTATGTTTCAGAAACTCACATAGCGGTAGAACTGGAGGCGTATCAACAAGGACCCAAATGTCCATATTGTCTTGGTTGATGTCAGGATTACCAAGATCCATGATGATAAGCATACCCTCATCAAAACCATACATCGTGCAAAATGCTTCCCAATTTTTGCAACCAAAATGGGTTACGCTCTCAGAATTATATAGATTTACTTCAAAGTCCACATCGTGATGAGTCCTTAGGTGAATTTTCTTTGTTTCAGAAATTTCATGGTCTTCAAAATCCATCCTCTCCAAGACATAGCGTCTTGCATGTCATGGGATAAGCTATACTCGAATTGTAAAAGATGAAAATTACACATTGAAATAGTTGAAGTCATGCTTAATTATGAAAATAACACTTGTCGTCGTTGTGTACCGTTTCAACTTCGAAGGTCTCCTCGAGCTTAATGCTGAAGCGCCGATCATCGTCCAGGTGAGGCATGTCGCACAGACCTCGATAGTCGTGGCACCAGTCGCACTCCGCCGGGAGACTTTCGTCGTCCGATGATGATGACGACATATCCTACATTCATAATTCAAAACAACATCTTTTAGGGTTTGTCGACACTGAGGCATCCTAAAAGCTAAGCTTTTATCATTTAGGGTTTGTCGACGCTGAGGCACCCTAAAAGCCTAAGCTCTCATCATTTAGGTTCTTATCGACACCGACGCACCCTAAAAGCCAAGGTTTTATCATTTAGGGTTTGTTGACGTCGAGGCACCCTAAAAGCCTAAGCTTTCATCATTTAGGTTTTGTCAACGCCGATGCAGGCATTAGTCGCAAGTACCCCATATGTCCTATTTTTAGCAAAGTCATGCTAAAATTCACGGAAAATTTCGGTATGGCCTTTGCTAAAAATAGGATATATGGAGTACCCGAATTTGCCGGAACAAAAGTTAATCGACATTCCGGCAAACTCAAGGGCCTCTCGGGGTACCTGCAAATTCATCACGACACAATGGTCGGAGACAAAACCCAGCAAACTAGCAAGATGATCATCATCTTTAAAAGTCATTACTTGTCAAATACAGAAGAAGGAACAATTTATTTGTGACATAGTTGGCCCATAGAGAAGAAGCAACACCCTGCACTAGCCTAAAAACAAGTGAAGTTTCACCTATATAAGAACAACTTTATAAAAACAAAGAAGTTGCTATGTTTTTTCTACTGCTAGGAAAAACATCACTCATTGGAAATGAAAATCTCAGTACCAGCATTTTGAACTTTGAAATGAAATACAGTAGTAGTATTAGTAGTATATGGAGTAGTATCTTGTCGAGTAGTAGTATTAGTTGTATATGGAGTAGCAAGTTTTGCCTCAGAGACCGCAAAAGCTATGTTTTTTCTCAATTCAGATAGCTCAGTGGAAAACCACGTCAAGTCCTGTTTTAATACTCTATTTCTCAATGCATGCTATTGGTTTCATCTGGACTACATCATAGAACCACCAATAAAGGACACTGAAAAAATATATAGAGATGCCTACGGTTGCTATCCTTGAGTAGCATGATTAGAGATGAATAGATCTCCTAAAGGTGTCATAAGCACCTGTTGTTACTCTTGGAAGCAATGCAAACATGTAAAAGTTATTACTGTTGACAATACTACTAAAATATCCAACTATCAGGACACAAGGCATGATAATCCATCTAATCTAATGAAATTTGAACTCAACTTGATCATGGTTCATGCCCTCAGACACATCAGCACCTCAAGAATGCCATGACAAAAATGAAAAGGACCAAGACAATCACCACACAAGTGAAGAGAGAACTCGGGGCCTCTTTGAGAAAAATGAAAAGGACCTATACAATGAAAAGGACCAGTGAGATGAAAAAACTAAGGTAAGGGGGGACATCAAAACGCAGAAGTGCATAACACAAGCTCACCGACATAGACACACATAACAGCCGCACAACAGCATAGACATTAAACATGTGCAGAGATCACAATCAACAGAGGCATAACAGTAGAAATTACAGGTGTAGATTGCTTTGTTCAACAAACTTCCTATCAGTCCAACAATGTTTCTGAATCTAAACTTTTTCAGTTAACAGAACCTAAACCTGACAATGTTCAGTTAAC
>NC_041393.1:12213182-12216211 GCF_002162155.2 Triticum dicoccoides
CGCGGGGGCGGTGGGGGTGGGGTTGGGGGCGGCGGAGGTGGGGGCGCGTGGGCGGCGGGGGTGGAGTCCGGCGGGGGTCGGGGCGGCCACGTCGTGGGTCTGGCGAGGGAGAGAGGGACGAAAGGGGATCTCTAGCGAGGGAGAGGGAGGACTTAGCTATATGGGGAAGCTTACTAATTGCGCACCACTCGTCGGTGCGCCATTAGAAATCTTTTTTTAGATAGCAATGGCGCACCCACCGCCGGTGCGCCATTAGAAATATTTTTTAGATAGTAATGGCGCACCACCAGGCCGGTGCACCATTAGTATATTTATTATTATTATTTTTTAATAAATGAATATGAATATGACACAGTAATATTTTTTTATAAAAACAGTAATAATTGTTGTTTAACAACAATTGTACACTACAGGAATCAGCTACTTTGTCGTCTGCCACGGCGGACGGCAAAGGCATGAACGGCGGACGGCAAAGGCCTTTGCCGTCAGCCGCAGACGGCAAAAGGCTCCGGCAAAGTAGGCTACGGTAAACAGCTACTTTGCCGTCTGCTACTGAAGGCAAAGTCTTTGCCGTCTGCGGCGGACGGCAAAGAGAGCGGACGACAATAATTGCGCTGTCAGTCCGTTAAGTGGCTAACGGCAGGCCTTTGCCGTCCGCCGCTGACGGCAAAATTGCTAGGGTCTTTGCCGTCCACCGTATGATGTCATCTACACGTCACTACATGGCAGGTTCTTTGCCGTCTGCCACTGATGGTAAAGTCTTTGCCGTCTGCCACAGTAGGCGGTTCTTTGCCGTCTGCCACTGATGGCAAAGTGTTTGCCGTCTGCCACTGTAGGCAAACTGACCAAATGGGTCAGCTCCCACTGATGGCAAAGTCTTTGCCGTTTATGGGCGGCACTTCATAAACGACATCCCAACCTTTCAGATTTGGATTAGTTTGGCAGGCCCACGGTAGATAGAATACTTGGGTCGCCTGTTGAGCCATAATATAGACATCAGGAACATCTAAATGAGTGCTTTGGTTGATTTCAACTAGCCCTATATGTTCATGAGTCCTTCTAGTCTCCTTTGGCTGAAACCAATAACATTTGAAGACTACGACATTCGGTGGGTTTTCACCATAGAACAGAAGTTCATAAATTGCTTCAACTCTCCCATAATACTCGGTACCTCCTTCGCCGATAGCAGATACACAACAATTTGTAGACTTTCGGTCGGCCATAGATAGCTCTTTGCCATAGGTACGAAAGCGATAACCGTTGATGTCGTACTTGTCAAATGAACGGACCTTATAGTCAAAACCATTAGCGACTTGTCTCAATTCGGCGTCCATAGACTCTGAATTAGCCTACAAGTTTAATATGAAAGGATTGTTGCATTATGCACAAATTAGCGAATGAAATGAAATTGTCTAATAGAAATTACTGTTTGTTTGAACCAAGAGATGAAACCGGGATAGCCACCTCCTTGCTTTGCGAGAAGCTCATACTCTTCGACAGAATACTTTTGGATCTCCGCTCCATACGAGAATATGGTGACGTATCGACTGTATGACATATCCAGGAATAAGAGTAGTTCAAAGGAAATAGAAGTTGCGAAACAATGTACCAAGAACTTACTCGATGTACGGCCGCACTTCTATCAGGTTGTTGAAGATATACAACGAAATGGTCCGCCATTCTTTGTTATCCAAAGATACTGGATGTGAAACACTAGCTGGTGCGAGATTCCCTTTGAATAGGCTGAGGTTGGATCCACCCTTTTTAGGCTCGTCAGCATTGTACCGAGGCTTCGGATTATGCAAATGACGATTTTTGGCTTCGTAGTGCGCTGTTACGAAGTTTGCCACCTCCTCTGTGATGAATGCCTCAGCCATCGATGCTTCAATTCTACGTTTATTTTTACATTTTTCTCGAAGCGTCTTCTGCATCCTCTCAGTTGGGTAGCACCAACGATTTTGCACGGGCCCCCCCAATCTTGCCTCGGTCAGGAGATGCAAAATCAAATGCTGCATTGGATTAAAGAAGCCCGGTGGAAAGATCTTCTCTAACTTGCAGATCAACTCTGGCGCCAACTCTTCCATTTCTTCTAGCACGCCAGGCGATAGTTCTTTCGCACAAAGAACACGGAAGAAATAGGTGAGTTCTACCAGTACTAGCCATTCATCCTCAGGGATGAAGCCACGCAACATCACCAGCATTACCCGCTCAATCCATATGTGCCAATCATGACTCTTGAGACCAAATATCTTCAATTTATCAAGATTCGCTCCCCTCTTTAGATTCGCCACATACCCATCGGGGAACATCAACTGCTGTTGCACCCACAAGAGAATTTCCCTCATAGCTGGCCTTCCAAGATTGAACCATGCTTTTGGCTTCGTCCAGTTCTGCTTTCCTTTCGGTTCTTTCATGTTTTGTAACGGCCTATCACATAGCGCCTCCAGATCGACTCTAGCCTTAGTATTATCCTTTGACTTCCCATCTATGCCGAATAATGTACCAAAAAGTGCCTCGGCGATATTCTTCTCAGTGTGCATCACGTCGATGTTGTGTGGGCAAAGGAGGTCTTTGAAGTAAGGCAGATCCCATAAGCATGTTTTGTGAGTCCACGCGTGCTTAGTATTATACCCCTTGAAGTACCCTGGACATTATGGATCTGGCTCAAGAGCGTTTAACTGATCCAGGGTCTGTTGGCCTGTCAGTGCAGGTGGTGCAGAGTTTTTGACAACTCTACCCCTGATGAAGTTCTTCTTGTCTTTCCTGAACTTATGGCGAGGATCCAGGAACTGTCTATGCATGTCGAAGCAAGAAAACTTGCGACCGGCCTGAAGCCAACGAAACTCAAGAGCTCCCTTGCATGTGGGGCACGGGAACCTTCCATGCACACACCAGCCAACGAATAGCGCATACGCCGGCAAGTCATGCGTCGAGTACATGTACCAGACACGCATTATGAAGTTCCGTTTGCTAAAGGCGTCGTATGTCTTGAACCCATTATCCCAGGCTTCTTGCAATTCGTCCTTAAG
>NC_041393.1:12216727-12218736 GCF_002162155.2 Triticum dicoccoides
GAGTGGAAAGACAAATACGGGCCAACAACTGTATTGGGCTGCCGTCATACCAAACACACTGAACCCATTCGTGCTGATGCCGACTCGAGGATGCCTCGGATCTGCCGCTTTGTCAGCATGTAATTCATCAAACTTTTTCCATGCAACACCATCCGATGTGTGTACCATCATCAGATTCCCATCTGCATCTAGTTCGGTTCTTTTACCTGTTTTGTGCCATGTCATCTGTCTGGCCATCTCTTCGACCATGAAAAGACGTTGAAGTCTTGGTACGATTGGCATATACCGAAGAACACTAACGGGGATTTTGGTCTGTGTCTTCTCACCCATACCGTTGTCTACCACAATATACCTGGAAGACTTGCAAATGGGACAATAGTTCAAGTCCGCATAGTCAAGCCTAAATAAGGCACATCCTTTCTCACAGGCATGTATCTTCTCATAGGGCATCTTCAGTGCACGGAGGATTTTGTCCGACTGGTACAGGTTTGCAGGCATTACATGGCCTTTGGGTAGAAAGCGTCCAAATACTGTCATAATTGCGTCATAGCATTCTCTGCCCAAGTTGAACTGAGCCTTCAGAGCCATTACTTGTGAGATGGCATCCAACTGACAAAGCTCAGTGTGCTCGTGGAGCGGACGTTTCGAAGACTCCAACATTTCATTGAAGGCCTTTGCAGATTCCTCCATCTCCTCGTCCGAATCCTGAGCATCATCATAGCCTTGCACCATGTTTTCCATCCTGGTACCATGCTCGTCGGTGCGACGACGATCCACCTCAGCTCGGTCACGTTGGGCAGACTCACCATGAAATGTCCACACCATATAATCAGGCGTAAAACCAGTCTTCTGCAGGTGTTTGCCCATTTCAGCCTCTGTCTTCTTTTCCCAATTGCCGCACCGGAAACAGGGGCACCAGGTTTTCTTTTGGCCATTTGCAAATGCGGCTTGCACAAACCCCTTAGTTTTTGTGAACCATTCAGCGCTCCATTTGTTCTGACCAGTGTGATCAGTATACATCCAAGCACGGTCACTCATCTTGACTTTCAGAGCTACTAGACACACAACAATTATATATGTAATTCACCATGTATTTATTCATCAGTTGATCTACTTTGTCAATTTTATTACGTCCATGCAACCTACACTCTAATAGGTAATGATAGGTCCTAATCCCACCCGTGTATGTGTAGATTGGGTTTATTTTCCCATGCTATGCTCCGGATCCGACGCAAAATTTCGGCAGCACCTCCCCGCTGTTCTCCTGATACACGTCTCTGCAATAAACAGAGAGGATGTGTACCCGGAGAACAACAGGGGAGGCACTGACGAAATATATGCGTCGGATCCGGAGCAAAGCATATGGGAAAACAAACCCAATCTACACATACTCGGGCTGTCCATGGATAGTGTTGGACAATTCGAAAGAATCAAGGTTATAAATATGCAAATGCATGCATATTTATAACTATGACGCTTTCGAACGGGAGACACATATTGGTTACGCATACTGATGATTCAAGACACATACATAGCTAGCTATCAAGTTTCACCGGAATAGATCAAATAATTAATGGGGGAGGAGGACTTGTCATTTGTGCTCACCCACGAACGAAGGGGCAGAGCTCGTCAAACGCACGGCGAGGTCGTCGAACACCAAACCTCGCAGCGATGAAACAACTGCACATTTAAAACTACATGATCAACACAATTATATATGATGTTTTTCATAACAAAATCGAAAAATATATGACCTAACTAATAATTCACAAATATGTGACCCCGTCGGCCTCTGGAAGGCCAAAGAACACCTTTTCGGGAGGTGTCGGTGGTCGGGGTGTCCTGTCGGTGTCGGGGTGCCGTGTCGGGGTCGGGGTGCTGTTTCGGGGTCGAGGGGTCGGGGTGTCGTGTCGATGTCGGGGTAGTGCCGTGTCGGTGTCGGGGTGTTGTTTCGGGGTCGGGGTGTGGTGTCGGGGTCAGGGTGTCGGGTCAGGCTCGGGGTCGGGGTG
>NC_041393.1:12219848-12220347 GCF_002162155.2 Triticum dicoccoides
ATGTTACGTGGGGCCTCCCTCTTTGCCGTCCGCCACCCTTTGCCGTCCACCTTCTTGCTCTTTGCCGTCCGCTAGCGGACGGCAAAGTGGGGGCCCGTTAGGGTTTTTTTTTGCAGCTCGTCAGTGGGGCCCCTCCCTCTTTGCCGTCCGTCAGCCGACAGCAAAGAATCGTTGCCGTCCGCTAGCAGACGACAAAGAACTGGCTGATGGCAAACTTGGTCTTTGCCATCAGCCAGTTCTTTGCCGTCTGCTTTTTGGAAGCTGATGGCAAAGAGCTTCTTTGCCGTCCGCTAGCGGATGGCAAAGAACTGGCAGATGGCAAACTAGCTGATTCCAGTAGTGTGTAGTCTACAATTTTTTATAATTATTTTTTAGAAAATGAATATGAATATGAAACACTAATAATTTTTTAAAAAATATCATCAAATTTGTTATTTGAAAATATCATCAGCGGCGGCGGTGGAGCGGGGGAGGGTGCGGTGGGTCGTCGGCGGCGGTG